>NC_057800.1:58647649-58661874 GCF_018294505.1 Triticum aestivum
GCTGAGCTGCGGCGGCGAGCGCTCGGGCACGGGAGGCCGAGAACCGGGCGGCGGCGGGATCTGGGCCCGTGCGGGCCTGACGCGGGCCCCGCGGGCCGGCAGCGACGGGAGGCGGCGAACGCCACTTGGCGGCTCCGGATTGGTGCGGGAGAGTCCGGACATGTCCGTCGATGAGGGAATTTTGTCCGGCGGCGCGAGGGAAAGAATTTTAGGGTTTCATCTGCGCGAAAATCCGGGGGGAGACACATATAGGTAGAGGGAGTTAGGATAGTCCAAATGAGGTGCGGTTTTCAGCCACGCGATCGTGATCGAACGACTGAGAGGATGGGGGGTTTGGATGGGTTTTGGGCCACTTTGGAGGGGTGTTGGGCTGCAACACACATGAGGCTTTCACGGTTCCCCGGTTAACCGTTGGAGTATCAAACAAAGTCCAAATGGCACGAAACTTGACAGGCGGTCTACCGGTGGTAAACCAAGGCCGCTTGGCAAGTCTCGGGCCAATCCAAGAATGTTTAACACCCGCACACGAAAAGAGGCAAAAGAAGGGCGCCGGATGACATAGGAGTGCCGGAATGCAAAACGGACAACGGGGAAAAAGCTCGGATGCATGAGACGAACATGTATGCAAATGCGATGCACCTGATGACATGATATGAAATGCATGACATGCAAACAAATGACAAGGCAACAACAACGAATAACTGGAAGACACCTTCATGTTGTAAAGGAGGGTGCACAGAGTGGAGTCGGCCTAGAAAGACATATACGTGCGGCGCGAGAGATCCAAAAGGAACGGCAACTGAAGATTAATTAATTAGTTGAGTTGATGAAGGTGCGACGCGTATTTACCGTGAGGGTGTCGAGCTCAGCCAATGTCGACGGCCCGATATTCAAGCCAGAGACGAAGCTAGGGCTGCTGTGAGAGCTGGGTGCAGGAGCAGGTGCTGGAGGAGGTGTGGGTGCGGTTGCCATACTAGGTATGGGTATGGGTGCGATGTTTATTGAGTTGCTCCCGGTGAAGCTGGGCATGGGAAAATCACTTGGTGGCGCGTTTGGATTTTGTTGCACCCATGTGACCACTGTTGGAATCAAGCTTGTAAAGGCAGCCACCATATCATCTCTACAGGTAGCGATTATCTCAGCTTTGGTGTCAGCTTTTGCTTTCTCCATCGCCCGCGCCACCTTCTCATCGATATTGACTTGACTGAACTTCTTTCTCTGTCTTTTGGCCTTGGGGTCCTTGTTATAATAGTACTTCCACATGGCGCCATCCGTGGCGCCGTGCACACGTCCATATTGCGGCCGCTGGCCGGGCGGGTGTCCCATCATTATGATCATGGCCTAGTTGAAAGGAGTGTCCCACTTGTACTTCACCGACGACTGAGTCGACGAGTCGCTCTCGGCCGCAAGCTTGTGTTGCCCTCTCTGCAAAATGGACTGTGAATCATTTACGAATGCGACTAGAATGTAGTAGACTTTGTTGATCAGAACCTAATATGTAAGGTGGTAAAAGGATAATTACAAGTATTCTCATGAATTTCCTAGTCGGCACGTCGGTGAAAAAAATCTTTTTCTTAGGGTCCCACGAGAATAGGGCCCTGATGAAGTTGTGCTCCTGCTGGTCGGTGAACTCAGCCAATGGGTCTAGGATCCCCTCACGTTCACGTTCTGCATCCTCCTTAGCCCACACGGGCCTCTTTCCCGTGTAACCACGACTTCCAAGGCGGTGGTTCCCCATGTTCTTTGCCTGCAGCTGCTTGCCTCTCTCCGACCTGGCCTTGGCAACTTCTTCATTGCAAGTCTCCTTCAACCTTTTGAAGTCCTCTATCGTAATTTTCGGATTGTCTGCAATAATCTCAGCGCAGGTTTCATGGTCTACTTGAATCTCTCTTTTCACCCTAGTTTTCCAAGCGCTCAATGTGTTGCTGAACTTCCCTAGGGATTTCTTGTTGATTTTTTTTTCATGGCACCATCATCCCATGGGTCGACATCGTCATTCCGACCGGGGAAGAGGAATCTTGCGTGCAACCTAGTTAGAAGCAGCTTCTTCATATGTTCATTCTTCCGTATTTTTGTGGTGTTGATGTTAGCGGTATCCCGTAGGATGCATGCTAGTTGGTTGCCGTAACATGCTGCCACTTCTCGCGGCTCTATTGGCTCGAACTCGCCAGGGTGCACCGCCATGACCACCAGTCTTCTGGTGCCGAGCTCATTTGGGCATCGTGTCCTCTTTTCCTTCTTTCCCTCACTGGCTTGGGAGGTCCCACCTTACGTGTTGTAGTTAGGAACATCATCTGCGCCAGTCTCAGTGCCGGTGTCATTGGTGGCATCAATGTCGGGGCCGGCGCCACCACCGTCGTCATCCGTCATGAAAAGGCGGTTCGGACACCCAGCTTGCGGTCTCTCCTGATCCGCCAGAAAGTCGAGGTAGGCGTGTGCTCGACCTAATTGGGACTGAGAACCTCCGGCCTCATCGGTGTCGGTCATGTTTCCTAGGGTTCACCGCAAATTATCGAGCTTTATATAATAAAGTGAATAATGACAGAAAAAGTGACCTTTGTTTTGCCAAAAATGTCGTTTCATTCCCGCCGCGACAAATCTCAAGCACTCGATATGTCCAACTTTCTAGCACAAGTCATGCCGAAATTCACGGAAAATTTCGGCATGACCTTTGCTAGAAAGTGCACATATAGAGTGCATGAAATTTGCCGGAATGGAAATGAATCAACATTTCCGGCAAAACATAGGTCACTCGCAACCGGCAAAACATAGGTCACATGTAGAGCATCTCGCAAGCAATGGAGAAACTCCAAATGGACTCCAATGGACATCATTTCATTTCATTTCATAAACTTGTTGCTGTGTCCATCAACATTGCATTCAAATAAAATTGCAGACTACTGTAATGGACTAGTTATAGAAATGCAAAATTGATCACCGCAAATTTTCACTAACAATACTTTCTGCCAACTACTTGCTGCCAATACAACTACTTGTGGCTTAATACAAAAAACAATCTTCAGTTTCCACTAATCTTCAGTGGCAGAAAAATGCTCAATGATGCTAACATGACACTTTCCAAGATATTTTTTGAGTTTTTTTTTGCAATGATGCTAGCTACTCCATTTTCAGTGGCATATTCAGTGGCCTCTACTACTCCATTTTCTGAATTTTTAAAAATCCTCAATTTCATTTTCATTTAAACATAGGTCACATAGTCAGCGGCACATTCAGTTTCAGTATGGTCTCTGCACCATTAGTTCATCGTATTTATCTTAATTACCATAGAACCTAGATACTAATGCTACTGTTGCTTCTACCTGACTAGACATGGAACACTCCATAAGACAAAATCCTGCAAAATCCTGCTACGTGACTAGAAAGGAGGGGGTGGCTCACCGCACGTCGGGGTTAGGGTCGTCGTGGCTGAGGGGGTGGCGTTGGGGTCAGGCCTCGCCGGGGCTGAGGGGTGGCGTCGGGGTCGCCGAGGCAGAGGGGGTCCTTCTCCTCCTCGTCGATCTACAGAGAGACCAAATTTGGTCAGAGAGAGAGCGAGAGCGTCGGAGTGGGAGGAGCTGGGCCAGGGGTGCACCTAGGGTAGGGGTAGCACGGGGGGAGGGAGCATCGGGGTGGCGAGTGGCCGGTGTCGGGGTCGGGTGCGGCGCGTGTCGACGATGGCGTGGGGAGGTGTAGGCATCGGCGGTGGCGTGGGCGGGTGCGGGCGTCGGTGGTGGCATGGGCGGGTGCAGGCGGCGACGACGGCGTGGGCGGGTGCGAGAGAAAGGGGATCGAGCGAGAGAGTGAGAGAGAGACGGAAGGGATCGAGCGTGGCGTGGGCGGGTGCTGTTGGCAACTTAGCTATAGCGCGTGTTGGCAAAACGGGCTATAGCTAACTTAGCTGTAGCGCGTGTTGGCAAAACGCGCTATAGCTAACTTATCTTTAGCGCGTGTTGGCAAAGCACGCTACTGCTAACTTTTTTATTTTTTATTTTTCTTAACTATAGCGCCGCACAAGCTAAAACGCGCTACTGCTAACTCTTTTTTTATTATTTTTATTTTTCTTTTTATTTTTCTTTTTCTTTCATTTGCACTTTTCTTTGTCTTATCTTTCATTTGCACTTTCTTGCCTTTAATTTGGTCTGTCGTTTGAGCAATACCACTGTTACCCTCCGGATAATAATTAGTATAATATATATCTTACATCATTTGACCACTATCGGTGGTATACAAAACAGCTAGACACACACAAACATTTGGGATTAGTTTGTAGCTTGGGCGACGACGACGCTTCAGACTGATCTTCTTCCCTCTTTTGTTCGTTGTCGAATAATTGAGCCCATGGTCGTGACTTTTCCTTCTCCAGGGATTACGATCTTTCGTACGTAATGTAGTATTCATTCTTCTTTTGACATATGTTTCGTCGTCATCAGCATCATCTTCCCTCATCGGATCACCGTACTAGTCATAGTCTTCCTCGTTGGCGAGTCCATCCATTCCGGCGATGCTCCTTTTGCTTCTCCTCACGACAACACGGCTGGGATTGATCAGATCAGTTATGAAGAAACATTGTGTCACGTGTTTAGCGTGTACCCATGGTTCATTTTTGGCGATGGCGTTGACGGTACCGCTATCGGAGTTGGGTATACACATGGTAGTGAAATGTCGGTTTTCTGTGTGTACATTCTTAGCCCATCTGACACGGAACATCGTCGCGCTATGCAATCCAGAGTAGTTAAGCTCCCATATCTCTTCGAACCTTCCGTAATATCTTTCAATTACATTCCCGGTCATGGCTTCCATCGTCACCCCTGAGTTTTGGTCATCGCTGTTTATATCTTTCTCCTCCATGTAGACCGTGTATCCGTTGATATCGTATGCTTGATAAGTCGCGAGCATGGTCGAGGGGCCATGTGCTAAGGCGTATATGAGTGTTCCGTTTGGACAATCCTCTTCCGGGGGATTAGCCAGAACTCGCTCTTTGAACCAAAACACAAAAGTGGAGTTGTGCTCTCTAATAACTTCAGCGTCCGTCCTGTGCACCCCACGGTCATGGTACTTCTTTGCGATGGTCTCTTTGTGCAGTGTCACAAAATCTTCTAGCACATATAGGTGTTGTAGCACTACTAAGTTTGCCCTGTCAAGGTGGTTTTGTTGGCCCGAGCGTAACACATTCACATCCCTATGACCGTTGGTGTGACCTTCGCCTACGAGCCTTCCACAGTTGGTTGACAGGCAAACCAACAACAGGGTCTTTGATCAGATAACTCTCATAGAAAGAGATGCACTCTTTGGTCAGATATCTCTGGGCTATGCTTGCATCTAGACGGGACATGTTACGAACGAATCCTTTGATGACTCCATTCATCCTCTCGAACGGCATCATGCTATGCAGGAATGTCGGCCCTAGGTCGATGATGTCGTCCACGATGTGGACACATAGATGCACCATGACATCAAAGAACGCGGGAGGGAAGTACATCTCTAGCTCATTCAGTATGACAACGATCTCTTCCTGTAGCCTATGGAGTTGCTTCACACTGATCGACTTTCGAGAGATAGCATGAAAAAAGTGGCATAGGTCAGTAAGCGTCTCATGCACATGTGTGTCCATAATCCCTCTAAGTGCAACCGGGAGTAGCTGCGTCATCATCACATGACAGTCGTGAGACTTCATCCCACTGAACCTTTTTTTCTTATTGTCCAGATATCTTCTTATCTTCCCACAATATCCGGAACTAACTTTGATTCTGGCAAGGCACTTGAACAATTGATCGACCTCCTTAGGATCTAAGGTGAAGCAAGAGGGGGGAAATATTGTTCTTCCTTCTTGTTTATTTTTTTGCCCCTATCTTCCGTCTCCATCTCCGTCTCGGTCTACTCTAACGACCTTTTACCGGGCATTTGGAGATCTTTCCTGATTTTCAAAAAATCCATGTCTTTTCTTGCCTTCGGCCCATCCTTGGTCCTCTCCGGCATGTTCATCAATGTTCCAAGCAAACTCTCAAGGATATTTTTTGTGATATGCATTTGATCAAGGCTATGAGGTGTGTCGAGGATGGGCTAGTATTCCAAGTCCCAGAAAATAGATCTCGTCTTCCATATCTTCACCAGGGGCTCCGACGCCTTTTTCTTCGTCTTTCCTGGTGAGGGGCACTCTTCCCAGTTCTTCAATAACTAATATATTTCTGCACCGCTACGCTTATGTGGAGGACCTCGATGCTCAGCCTTACCATTGAATAGATCTCCATGCTTTCTCCATGGGTCATCCTTCTCGAGCCATCTTTGACGCCCCATGTACACGATTTTCGAAGACCCGCCATCTTTCGATAGCTGCAGATAAGTTGTATCATCCATGCACCTCGTGCATCCGCAATATTCGTGGAACACCTGGCCGGAGAGATAGCCGTAGCTGAGATAGTCCTACACCGTCGTGATCAGCGCGGCTCTCATGTAGAAATACTCTACTTTGCTTGCATCCCATGTCTTGGTCGGTGTTGTCCATAAGGTCTGTAACTACTCTTTCAGTAACCCGAGATACAGATTTATATCATTTCTCGGTTGTTTCGGCCCTTGAATAAGCATAGCCATGTGTATGTATTTTTCCTTCATGCACAACCAGGGGGAGGTTGTACATCCATACAAACACGGGCCATGTGCTATGATTGGTGTTCTGGTTTCCAAATGGATTCATGCCATCACTACTAGCGCCAAGCATGATGTTCCTTGGATCATTTGAGAAAAATTCAAATTCAGCATTTAATTCTCTCCACTGGCTAGCATCTGCGAGGTGTCTCAGCTTCGGCTCATCTCCGTCATCTGGCTTCACCCTCTCTGCGTGCGAGCGCATAAGCTTTGCTTCCTTAGGATCTACGAAATACCGCTGTAGATGCGGAGTGATCAGAAAGTACCATACAACTTTCTGTGGAGCTTTCTTTCCGGCCTTTTATATCATGAAGCATTGCACTTTGGACAGATGGTTTTTTCCGTGTGCTCGTTCTGATATATGATGCAATCATTGATGCATGTGTGATATCTATTATGTGGCAGATCAAGAGGGCACACAATTTTCTTTGCCTCCTCTACACTAGTAGGACACAGGCTTCCCGCGGGAAGAACCTTCATTAGGTACTTTAGAAGCTCATCCAGGCTTGTATCTGTCCATTTGTTTTTTGCCTTCATCTTTAGAAGTTCTAGTGTGAAACTCAAGCGGGTCACCTCGGGATTGCAACCATCATACAAAGGAGTCATCGAGTCTACCTCCAGTTGCCCCAGTTTGGCCTCCTCTCTAGAAGCAGCTCTGTCGCTAGTCGTCTTCTTGCGAAGCAGTTCTCGAACATGCGGGTCCCACATGGCTGAACTTAGTAGCGACGAAGACAGTGGCGTGTCCGTGTCTTCTCCGCCTTGAACTGCCTCTTCACCATCGACATTTTCGAGGCCGTTTTCCTCTTCGGGAACATAATCGGTCATCTCTTCGTCTGGTGACCCCATGTCGTTATTTCCTACCCCGTCGACGTCCTCATCATCATCATCTTCACTTATCCACCGAGTATGGCCATGCATGAAACCATGCATGAGTAGGTGCGCCTTGAATTTACCACCCTGAAAGGGGTCGAGCCTGACTCTTCCTTTGCATTTTCGACACAAACATAAAACATCCCACTACAAAAAATACAGTTCCGTGATGATACGTGTTTGTCATAGTAGGTCACTTTTTTGTCATGCATGTACATGCATGACAAATTTATGACATAATCAAGATAGTCATACATGTGTTGTCGTAGAAGTGTTCCATGACATTAACAAAATTATCATCATGGAAGTGTCCACTTCCATGACGATAAATCACGCGTCACAGAAGTGCTTTTGTCAAGGGTGGCCGACACATGGCATCCACCGTAACAGAACGCCGTTAAGCTATCGGGCCGGGTTTTGGATCCGATAACCCGTTAACAGCCCCAACCAATGGGGATTTTCCACGTGTAAAATCATCATTGGCTAGAGGAAACACGTGTCGGCACATCGTTGGGACAGATGTCACCCACTCACTAGACAGACGGCGCCTATGATACGTCGACACGTGGCACAGCCTAATAGTGGCCCATTCCTGTGAAAAGGCTGGCCCGTTTGACTTGGTCAAAAGCTGGCGGGCCAGCCCATGGAATGCCTGTTAACGACCTATTCGCATATAGCCCATTTACAGCCCGCTAACCCAAGGCCCGTTAGGCCCTATCCGAATTAGGCCCAGTAGCGTCATCTGGGCCATCCGATATGATTCTAACCCATTTTCACTTCTGGCCCATGTATAGCCCATGACGTCTTTCGGCCCATATGAGGCCCTTTGTAACTCTTGGCGCTTTAGCGGCCCGTGCTGAAACTGGCCCATAATGAATAGTGTATTACTTTACACCCATTAACGACCCGTGGTGAAACTGTCCCGTAATGAACAGTGTATCACTTTATACCCATTAACGGCCCGTTATTCCATTGGGCCGTTTCCAGCCCAAGTTAACTTTCGGCCTTCTGAGGGCCCATTTATTCTTGGGCTCATTTGCAGCATTCGGTTAGTTACGATCTGTTACTGTCATTTTCTGCTTGTGGGCCAAATTCAGCCCGTCGTTAAAGTCGGCCCGTTTGTGGACCATTAGTCGGTTGGGCCATTTTCATAGCATCACCAAATATGGCCCATTAACGGCCCGTTATGGTCAGCCCATAAAACATACGATTTCCATTAAAGGCTCGTCTACGGCCTATTAAAGGCCCGTACAAGACCCATAAATGAGTCGGCGGCCCATGGATCCTACAAGACATAGAAGGCCCATGGATCCTACGAGACGTAGAAGGCCCATGGATCCTACGAGACGTAGAAGGCCCATGGATTCGACGGCCCGTGAAGGGCCATGGTCGGGCGAGTTAGCCCTCGTTTGAACGATATAGCATATTCAAAGAACTATCCTAATCAATACTATCACCTTTAAAAAGCATACACTATACAACAAAGAGATCAAGGCATAGAAAGGTAGAATAACCCTACACTATACAATAAAGAAATTACAGTCGATTATACCCACTGGGCATTATGGTTCGGCACAGGTGATAATAAAGCATACACAAACAGCAAATTACATACACTGGGCAAATACAACTCATACATCATGGATGCGCATCAACTTAACTCCATTTGAACTATAATCTCTTCAAAAAATAGAATTGGCCGAATTCAGATAGCACAAATTTCAGTCTGCAAAATCTCCAATTCCTTCATGGTTACCTCAGTGTCTTGTTTCATTTTTTGACTCCTGCATCTAATACCTGCATGTCCAGTCTCAACTTGTTGATTATACGTTGACAATCATGTACATGTTGTCTTGCCACCTCTAGTTGATGCTCGAGAACATCAGCACATTCCAATTCCAATCCATAATCATTCGGTAACGGCCATGCCACACTGCTCGCAGATCTTTGTGTTGATGTCACTCCATCCTGAAATGTTTCTGTAAGTACACATGACTAGGGCAAAAATATAGTTACAACAGTGAAGCGAACAAGACACTATTTTGTACTACATGGCAAAATAGGACTAACAATAATGTTACACGCCACTTTCACAAAAAATGTTACACGTCATGAAGCATAAGCAGGTGATATTTTGAAATTATAAAGAAGATATTCTGTGCAGCCTGCATACAGAAATCCCTCTTAGCTCACCAGAGGAGCATGATGTTGGGGCCCAATCAAAAACACAGACAAGTTACAAATTTAGATAGCACGTTGCGTATAAGTAAGCAAGCAGTTGGCCATTCTATGCCTCAATTAAAGTCTTAGGGAGCATAATGAACAGTAGAGGGTTTCATATAAACATACTACAACAGGCAAAACTATGCAATCATTAGCGTAGTATAAACTAGATTGTGAGCCTCATGCAATAATAGTTGGTTAATAGACTTCAAAGCTTCAGGCACACTTCGGCAGAGTAATTAAATGGTAAGGCCTTTAATTATGTTAACTAATAGTGATACAAGTACCGAACATCAGGCATGATTATTTGGGCATCTCATTAACTGAGGGAAAATAAAGCAATTGGAAAGAGAAAATTAACTATGCCTGAAACAAACAAGGAATTGACCTGTTGAGTTGCATACAGTGACTTACCTTATCAGGTTGAAGAGGCTCAGCGCAGCTCCTACTTCTCTTGCAAGGCTCCTGCCTAACATCTTGTACTTGGAAATCCTCAATCTTATCTTCATTGCACCCCCTCTACAAGGTGACACAAACTAGTTACTCGTCTCCTTGGAAGATAAATATGCATACTTTCCAGTCTGTGAACACAAAAGAATGAGATTATAAAAAAACAACACCACATAATGAAACATGCCACATCTCTTGCACTTGCACACAATGAAATGAGCATTTACTATGTCTGCACTATGTAAAAACTAGGCATACCTTTGAACTGGATCTCCAGGTACTCTTGGAGAGCCTACTGTAGTGTACAGCCAAACCTTTATGTCACCTATGAGTTAGACAAGGCCCTACTACAGCAGCCCTTAGTGTTTAAATCGTTGACAAGCTTTGTTAGAGTGTTAGGTCAAGAACAGCAAGTAATCAAAGCAAACAGTCCTAGTATGGCTGGCTGATGCAAACAAGCAATTGAACAAATGTGTGAGCAAATCTTACATATCAAGAAAAGAAGCAAAGAAGGAGGCTTAAAGACCATCACTTGACTGACCAGATTTAAGGGGCATTTAAACATCATGTGCAACGTATGAACTAACATAAACATTGCATATTCCAGATTCTACAATGGAATGCGCATGTATTAGGTTATGCCATGTATGATGATGCCTAAATGTACAGATAGCAGGTAGGAGTGATTCATCATTGCACGCACAATTGAATTGCAGGTTAAGGGCCAGTTCGATTCCGCCTTTGTAGGGCATATTGTCAAAATAAGCCATAAAATATGTAAAGAAGTCATTTTTGAGTTATGGGCTTGGGCTTAACTAATTTCGCTTTGGAGGGGGGTGTTTCGAGTAGAACCTCACTAAAAATTGAAGGGAAGGGGAATAGTGAAATGACTCTGTTGTCTGCCTATATTACACTCAAAATGCAACTGTTGATGCCCGTGTCACACCTGACCCTCAAGTAAAAACAAACACGCAAGCATTCATTGCCCTGCCCGCTTGCATCTCCTCTCCCCTTTCCCTCTACCTCGATCCCCTGCCTATAGCACTAGGGTTCCTCCAGCGAGCCGTCGCCACTGGTCCCATCTGGCCTGGTCCTTGACGATGCTATGTCCAGCTAGGCTACATGGCCGGCGGGTAGGGGCAAATCTCCCTGGCTGCTCCTCCCTCTGGCGCCGCCCCTCATTCTCATGGTCTCCAGCAGCTGCTCCACTGTGGTTCGTCCAACGAACAACTCCGGCGGATGCTGCACAACTACGGCTGATGCCACACTGCGGCAGAAGGCACCTTATTCCCCCTCCCCTCCTCCTAGGCCATGGCCTTGAGGTGCTATTGAAGGATGAGCTCATCCAACAAGGTGAGGATCTCCTTTGATTTTTTGCCAAATTTTCATTCTGATCCACTATACGATGAATTGCTATGAGCTGCTTCTTCTGCTGCTATATAATGCATTGCTATGAGCTGCTCCTGCTGCTACTATATGATGAATTGCTATGAGCTGCTGCTGTCTGATGAGTTGCTATGAGCTGCTACTGCTGGTATATGATGAATTGCTATGAGCTGTTGCTGCTGCTATATGATGAGTTGCTACAGGCTGCTCCTGCTGCTACTATGTGATGAATTGCTATGAGCTGCTCCTGCTGCTGCTATATGATGAATTGCTATGAGCTGCTCCCGCTTCTGATATATGATGAATTGCTATGAGCTGCTGCTGGTATATGATGAATTGCAGACTACTGCTGCTGTATGATGAGTTGCTACGAGCTGTTGCTGCTGCTATATAATGCTTTCAGGTGGTGCTGCTATACGATAATAACCAGCCACTTGGACCATCGAATTTCAATAAATAATTGTTCTTCATTTAAATGTGGGTCATGCGTTCTTCGTTTAAATTAGGCAATGGGATCTCTATGGAAAATATTGACCAAAGTAGATTGTGCCAAGTAGATGGTATCTTTGTATTTGCATTTTGAGCAAATAGTGATGGTCTATTTTCCTATCATATTAGTTACTGCACTGGGTTCGATTTGTGATGTTTGCAAGTCAAATTAATTTCCATATGGGCAGCAAAATGAAAAAAATATAATGCAATCTAGACTTTCCACTGATCATACCAAAGATAAGCTGAAAACGCAATGAAAAGAACTGGTTGGCTTATTACATGGAGCTTATATTCACAGGTGCTTATTTTCTTAGGATAACTCGTAATAACTGTCCCTAAGAAACTTGGCTAATAGAACTGGCATACAAATAACATGTCACGATGATTGCAATGGAGGAGTGATGTACCATAGCACACTGTATAGGCTCACCGCTGCCTCTCCTTTTTTTGTGATGTTCCATGAAATTGCCACATACATCTTGTACTTTTTCATTGTGTAACCCTATATGCAAGTTGACACGGCTAATTTCAGACATCTCTACATGATACTACATTGCATATCCCTTGCGCATATTTAGACCACCAATTAACGGTTGTGTGCGTACCATAAACTAGCCATGACTCTGTATGCTGGACTAGCAGGCACTCTAAGGGAGCCTAATGTAGTGCACTGGAATTCCTACATGCCACCTACGATTTTGTGTAATGTACTGCCCCTGTTCCTAAATATATGTCTTTGTAGAGATTCCAGTATGGACCACATACATATGTATATAGATGGATTTTCAAGTGTAGATTCACTCATTTTGCTCCATATGTAGCCTATAGTGGAATCTCTAGAAAGACTTATATTTAGGAACAGAGGTACGAGGTAGTATCATGTATGACATCTACATATCTAATTTAGCAGCCAATAGTAGAAATCATTGTCTGCACATAGGGATTACTGGTCGAAAATCCTAGCAAAGCACGCTGGCAGGCACAGAACAATACAAGAGAGAGAGACACGCTTACAAGATCATAGCAATGCCTCAGTCTAGGATCTTAGTTGGCCAAGCTGTTAGATCCAGAAGGAACATCGTCCTTGTAGTTTTTGCCAGCTGCATAACAGGTAACAGCGACCGGTTAGTATATTTTAAGTACATCAGGCAGGTGATGTTCGACGGGTTTAAAGGTGACAAGTACCTGGGCCGTGGCGGGTGCTTGGCATCTCTCCATACGGTGGGAATCAGGTTAGAAACGTCAAGGGTGCAGACGGTGCGCTGGCTATCGGGGTCCGGTAAGGAGATCTAGAACCTTTGAGTAGGGTGTTTGTGGAGCGGCTCCGGTAGGGTGGACTACGGTGTGGGCGAAGCGGATCTATGGCCGTGGACGAGGGCGTAGGTGAAGCTGCTCCGGTGGTTGGGTTAAGGATGGTGTCGACGACGCGGATCTGCGGCCGTGGACGAGGCGTCAGAAGCTGCTCCAGTGGTTGGGTTAAGGATGGTGTTGACGATGCGGATCTGCGGCCGTGGAAGGGGCGTCAGAAGCTGCTCCGGTGGTTGGGTTAAGGGTGGTGTCGACGATGCAGATCTGCGGCCGTGGACGGGGCGTCAGAAGCTGCTCCGGTAGGTTGGATGAGGGTGCAAGGAAGCGGATCTGAGGCCGTGGACTTGTGAGTTGGCAAAGTGGCCCCGGTAGGGTTGAGAATGGTATAGGTGAAGCTACTTCGGTAGGGTTGACGATGGTGTTGGCAAAGCGGCTCCGGTAGGGTTGAGGAAGGTGTCGGCGAAGCGGCTCTGGTAGGGTTGAGGAAGGTGTCGGCGAAGAGGATCAGAGGCCGTCGATGGGGGCGTCGGTGGGGCGGCTCCGAGGGGTGTGGACAAAGCGTCTCCGGTGGGGAGTACGAATGAGCCGCTGCAGATGCGCGGCGGATGACGAGAGTACCAGCGAAGCACTTCCGGTACCATGGACAAGGCCGGCACTGAATGGGCTGTGGTACAATGGTGGATGAGCAGTCTACTTGTTTCTAGGGGAGGTGGGAGGGGTAGATTCGGCCGGAGAAGCAGATCTAGCGAGGTGGACGCCGCTGGCAGTGAATGGGCTAGGTACGCCGGTGGATGAGAAGTCTAGGGTTTCGAGAGGGGAGGGGAGAAAGGGCGATGAAGTACGGACGGCGTGAT
>NC_057800.1:58661884-58674739 GCF_018294505.1 Triticum aestivum
CCGCTGCAGATGCGCGGCGGTTGACGAGAGTACCGGCGAAGCAGATCCGGCGCCGTGGACAAGGCCGGCACTGAATGGGCTGTGGTACAGTGGTGGATGAGCAGTCTACTTGTTTCTAGGGGAGGTGGGAGGGGTAGATGCGGCCGCAGAAGCAGATCCGGCGAGGTGGACGCCGCTGGCAGTGAATGGGCTATGGTACGCCGGTGGATGAGCAGTCTAGGGTTTCGAGAGGGGAGGGGAGAAAGGGCGATGAAGTACGGACGGCGTGATGTAAGATGCTCTGGTGCTGTGGAGTTAGTCGTTTTTGCGGGAGGGGGAGAGGAAATGGGGGTGCCGTGTAGTGGGGGAACCGGAAGTTACCAAAGCAGCCCCGACCTATCATGTAGATGAGGGCGGTATTGTAACTGTTGGTCTCCGTGCACCAAGGACAAAAGGGGGATTTCACATGCTAAAGACTAAGGTGGCGGAAATTTTAGAAGGAGGCGGGAGATTTTGCCGCCCGCGGCATCGTTTGTATCCAGTTTCAATTAATTTTGGACCGTGCTAGTGGAAAGGTCATGCTAGACTGTGTACATGGGGCATGCGTCAGCAGTTAATAACTGGTGTGAAGTCCACCCCATAAAAAAAGACAATAACTCGGGATGATGCGCCGATAACTTGGACGTTCACACGAGCGCGGCCAATCGTACAGGTGTAGTGGCGCATTCACAAAAAAGGGATCAAATGCTCAGCCTATGTATTTCTCGTGTAAATAGATAATTTAGTGCCATTGGTTATTTACTCTAAACATAATGCATTGACGTGTTAGTGTAGAGGCGCACAAAAAGAAATGGATATTGTAGTCATCTACTTAAGAGTGTTACCTCATATGATTACATAGCCTTCATTTCGTAAATTGCGTACCCATTGAATTCATATATGAATATTACATATATTACTTCAAAATAAAAACTTAAATCATCCAAGACTAATGAATTCGAATGCAAGAGTAACAATGGTGCATGTACATGATAGCTACATTGGTTGTTTGAAGAAACATCACTGTAACTTTGGCATGCACAACTGAAAAGGTTTATTTAAATAGAAAAATGTGATATGTGAGTGTCCAATCTTTATAGCTTTGAATCGATATTGTACCTTTGGCCACGATATGAAGTAGATATTGACTTATGTTCAAGCGATGCACGTCCACGATCGCTAGATAGTGATACGTGAATGAATTGTGCAATCTCTCTCACACGCATACCTATCTCATTTCCCTATGGGCATCGGAATCACACACGCGCACTTCGTGTATTTCTCTCCCTCCGCCAGGGTTAAATTCATCTTTCTACCCCATCCTACAAGTCTCTCACACAGAAACACACACGCTCTCTATGTCTAACACCCCCACCCCTTTAATTCCGCCCACCCACAGCCACTAATGTCTCAAAGTACAATAATGTCTCTCACACATATGCTATCTACCTATCCCTTAATATAGCTAGATATGTGTCACACAAACTCCTTCTCCCTACTAGTAAGATGCCCATGCGTTGCACGGAACATCAAGATGCATTTGTATGAGAAGTTTATCTTGTGGGAGAAAAGGATGAACGAGGGAATGCCTTATTTGCAAATGCGGAGAGGGGTGTGGGTATCTTTTTGCAAAATTAACATAGTTTCCTTCTTGTCCGTCGGATATAAATTGGATGGCATATTTTGCAGGATGGCAGGAACACCATCATCACCAACTCTATTTTTTATAAGAGTAGAGATATGTGAGTGTCACTGCCCCCCCCCACACACCCACACTTCCCAACACCGAAGGAGTAGGGTGACACCTCGATCTTGATACTAATCTATCGGCTGGCTTCTCCCTCAAACACACACACACACACACACACACACTACCCGGCACCGAAGGAGTAGGGTGGCACATCGATCTTGATAATAATCTATCTACTCCTCTTTCAAACACACACACACACTAGTTGTGCCTCTATGCCTACCGCGCACACTCTCGATACGTCTTTCTCCCCCCCAACAATGATAGCAGAAGGGTGACAACTTGATCTAATCATAATCTGTCAATTGGTTTCTCTCTCAAACATTGTGTCTCGGTGCCTCGCTCGGTAGCCCCCTCGATATGTAGACTTCTCACGCGCGCACAACTGTAGTGACAATGAGGCTGAACCCAGTGTGCCTTGTTTTTACCGGCCTCATGTGATAGTTCTCACCCTGTTTTCTGTTAATTAACAAGGCAACCTTTTGTTTGTTACTACTAGTGAATCTGAAATCACTCGGGGCAGACATAAAATATATCACTTCAACCCAATTATTGCAGCAACTATTTTAAAAGAAATTAGCTAGCTGCCCGTGCGTTGCACGGAACATCAAGATGCATTTGTATGAGTAGTTTATCTTGTGAGAGAAAAGGTTGAACGAGGGAATGACTTATTTGCGAACATGGAGAGACGTGTGGGTATATTTTTGCAAAATTGCCATAGTTTATTTCCTATCCATTAGATATAAATCCGACGGCCTATATTGCAGGATGGCACGCACACCATCATCACCAACTCTGTTTTCTACTCCCTCCGTCCGAAAATACTTGTCATCAAAATGGATAAAAAGAGATGTATCTAAAACTAGAATACGTCTAGATACATTTCCTTTTATCCATTTTGATGACAAGTATTTCCGGACGGAGGGAGTATTTGTCTTTTTAGAGATTTCAACAAGTGACTATGACCGGACCTTACCAGCATACTCAAAAAAGTAGTCCATAATTTTGAGGTTACCCTATTTTCTTGGCCATCTGGATACCTCATAAATAAATAAAGTACTACATGATACTAACATATGATACATGGCGCATGAGTACTAAATATTATTAATACAGTTTTGCTAGAACTCATCTAGATGAGATATAATTTGGTCTCATTCATCTTTTATAGCCATTGGATGTGATGCTATATAAGATGCGTGTGTGCTGACGTGGGTTGTATTTGTTCTTGTGCAACGAACTGACCACTACATGTCATGTTTGATAGTCTCATGTCATTAAAACCATACAAGCCCCACATCTCTTCTTGGTTGATTCCTCTATTTATGTCAAAAAATAAGAAACAACATGAGAGTTAATGCACCACGCCTATGTGTTTACTATTTGGTTTTCGTAAGATGACTTAATACTCACCTAGACGGAGGGAGTATTCGATTTGACAGCGAGCGACGCAGTTCCCGATACGGCTTTAATGCAGATGAGGGAGGGAGTAGCAGTTCCCGATATGTTGAACGGCCAATTTCCTCCTTCAATTAATGCATGAGGGAAGTAATGGGAGGAGGTCTAGGAAAAGAGGCTGCACGATGTGAATGCAACGCAGTTTGCCCTCATTGCCCTCATATAAAGGCGCCCCTCCATTCCAATGCATCTACCACATCATACGCACCTAAGCATTTGCCTAAGCACCTACACTAAGCACAAAAGAGCTCACTCCAGACCCATGGCGGGGACGCGCGTGAGCGGCCAGCGGCTGCGCCAGATGGTCCACGACGCCGGCCTGCGGCATGGCACCGAGGATCGTCTCCAGACGGTGTTGGAGACCGGCCGGTGGATGGCCGCCTTTGATGCCAACTACGACTCTTAGTTGGATCAGATGATCGTTGCCACCAGCAACAAGTTCACCATCCTCAAGAAGCTCGCGGACGACATCGCCGTACTCCTCCAGCCCGCGCGCCCGGGCTCCTCATTTCCTGCCACCCTAATCGGCCTCCATGGCCGGAACCTCTTTCAAGCACTGGTTGCCCTGCGACTGCCCGCTGACGCCACAAAGAATGTCCACCTGGAGGTCGCGCTCGCCGGGAGACGCCTCGCCCTACAAGAATTCGTCGACCTACACATCCACATGTACGAGGAAATCGTGTACATAGGTATCTACAAGGCCAGTGAGGATGCTACGATGTTGGCCTTCCTCAACCGGCTGGAAGCCTTGGATGCCTTTGCTGAGAAGCACCACGACCTCGCCACAAAAGCCGTCGCTCCTTAGCCGCCGGATGGTGGCCTGACGCACTAAGTTGAGGAGGAGGAGGTTGTACGTTTGGGGATCCATCTTTCTTCTTGCCTTCTGTAACCACCACTGCAATCGCATCATGATGGCCTTAATTCTTATTATGCTATTGCATTCTCGTTCCAGTCAATACCGACATGTGCGATCCCTTTGCTTAATTATATGCATCACTGTAACTAGTACTCCATTCGTTAATTTATAAGTTGTGCTTACCTTTTCCATCAACTTTGTGCAACGCGTGGGCATCTTGCTAGAAACACTAGAATATGTCTATATAATCCGTATCTGATAGTCCATTTGAAATCTCAAAAAAGACAAATATTTCGGTACGGAAGGAGTAATATATTAGGAGTATATCAAAACAATATTGATTTCTTTCAAGTTTGTGAACAAATACTACTATTCTACTACTTTGGATCCGTCGCAATGCATAGGCACTTTGCTGGTAAAAGGAAAAGGCCTGCCGCATTCGCGTCGCACCCCCAGATGCCCGGGAATCGGGAGTATAACACGGCCCGTCTGGCACGACACATAGCTTAGGGAAGGCGTGTTCCCTAGCATTTTCACTTTCATGTGGGACCGCCGTTGAGCAAACTGACACCCCGCCCTCCGTCGGGTTGGAAAACAGAAACGAGGGGAAGATCTAGCTATAGCACGGAAGCCAAGAAATTTGGTGTTAGACGGGGCTCGTTGATAGAGTAGGAGCATTCCATACTAGTACTACTCCTACTAGTACCAAGTTTGTACTCCTAATACTATATTACTAGTACTACCACTATACAACTAGTAGGTACGTGCATGGCACAACATCGTAGGAACAAAAAACGGGAAGATCTTGTTTTGGGTGATTTATCTTTTTTTCAATCAACGTAGTATGAATAATATGATGTGGGGGCACCCATGAAGCTTATGTGACTTGGTTGCATGGCTACAGAAGGTTAGAGAAAAATAAATAGATAATGTGTTTAGAGTGCACTCCATTAAATATATATATATATATATATATATATATATATATACACTTTGGATCCATTGCAACGGACCGACACATCTATATCTATACCCCCTATATAGTGTGTGAAAAACTTTGAAAGTTGGTCGTTCGATGAAGCCAATCCGACGGTACAAAGACGGCAAATCCGAGCACTACTGGCCGTTGGATATCTTCCACCAGATTCTGCCAGATGTATAATCTAGAAGACTCCATGGTTGAACTTAGTTCATGACTAACTTTGCCACAACTAAGCTTAGGCAAAGTTATTAGTTCTTCAAAACGAGAGAAACAAGTTGGCAAGCCTAAGGGAATCTTGCCACATTTTTTGTGTGTATGTCATGTGGGGCCTTAGTGTGGCTTGCCTAAGGTGTTGCTTGAACCAAACACTCACCGAAGTTAATCAAACTTGCCTAACCTTACATTACACCAGATTTTGCCACATGTTAGAATCCAGAAAGCTCCACATGTAGAAGCATAATGCACAAACCACCAGAATCTCATGCGTGCAAAGCACGTGTACCTTACTAGTACTAGTTGGTAGTAGTAAGAAACAAATTCCAGTTTTGGCACGAGCTCGTACTGCGGGAGAACCACAAGGCCTGCCGCAGGAGTTACATTTCCCTCTCGAGGCCCACGGGACCGAACTTCAGTGGCTTAGTGCCCGGCCTATGAGTCAATGACATGCGGACCTTAAATGCGGCTGGCCCACATGTCATTCTCATGGTGGTGGCATGGTTCGCGACTCACTCGTTTGAGATGAACCGGCCGGTGGTGGGGTGGCCGTGGCGAGGATGCCACAGCTGGGCGTCAGGGCGTTACGAGGCGTAGATGTCCACACCGGCAGGTACTACCTATAGTACTCCCTCCGGTCCTTTTTACTCTGCATATTAGGTTTGTCCGAAGTCAATCTCATCCAACTTTGACCAAGTTTATATAAAAAATTATAGACATTCACATAACAACACCAATATCATTAGATTCATCTTGGAATATATTTTCATATTATATTTATTAGATATTATAGATGCTAATAATTTCTAATATAAATTTGGTCAAACTTAGCAAAGTTTGACTTTCGGCAAATCCAATGTGCAGAGTAAAAAGGACCGGAGGGAGTACATAAGTACTCCAGCTGAGGATTGATGCCCGGGACGAAATGTGTCACAGCCGCTGGATGAAAATTTGATGGTGCGGGAGTACGGATCGGAGCACAGCAGCGGAGCAGGCAAACCGCGTCCAATCGGGTGTGTCTGTGGTAGAAAGTTGATGGTCGCCGCAGTTCAGCTGGCCCGCATGTCTTGCACACAAAGACAGAGGAGCGGTGGGGCCAAGAGGGATGTGGGGCACGTCGAGGGGATGAGGATCCCCTGACGCGAACAATCCTACCATTCTATCACTGACATGTGGGACCCATAAGTGTGGGTCCCACCTATCAGTGAAGGAAAGGCAGGGCAAGGCAGTGTTAGCCACGTCAGAGGACCCATGTCCACGTCGGGGGACGTCGTGTCGTGGGTTGGAGCGGCGTCGTGGGAATAGCGTGTGGGTGTGGCAGTGGTAGAAACAAGAAACGTGATGGTCGTCGTGGTTCAACTTCCATGAACAAGCTGTCATGTCTGCTGACACATGTATATCAAAACTAGAGTGTTTATATTTCAAGCACGTGAACAAGTATTATTCTACTACTTTGGATCCATTGCAAGACACGAGCCATCACATTGGTAGTAGTAGTGTCCATCTCTATCTCTAGAGGCCTTCCCTCGTTCATCCTTTTCTCTCACAAGATAAACTACTCATACAAATGCATCTTGGTGTTCCGTGGAACGCACGAGGATGTTTCCTTGTGGGTCTCGCCAGCGCGGCATGGCCGTAGTTGCAAGTTGACGCCCCTTGAGATGCCAACGTTGAGGGGCACTCGGATTTCCTCCGATGAGCAGGTAAGATGAGTTTGATCACGTAGTAAATGCATTCTAAAGACTACTTCCGTGTCCATTTCCTAATTCCCCCCTGTCCACTGTTCCACAGGTTAGGCTCGGTGCGAGTGGAGATTGGATTGCATATGTACGAGGTTTGGATGCAAATGAAGACGAAGGGGAGGTGAAGAAGCCGAGGAGAATCGGTTCCCAATGGAGAAGTAAATGGGAGAAGTGGCGTGCAGGCAGTTGATTAGACGGCTAGGTAGACTAAACGAAAAGGCTATGCGGAAGACTGATGAGTCGTACATGTTCGTGTACGTGCCCATCCTTCCTGATAGGTGGGACCTATGCAAAATTATAAAATTATGTGTCGTAGTTTTTTTTGAGCGCGTGAGTGGGAGACAAAACATTCTCTGGTTAAGGAATACTCCCTCCGTTAGGTGAGTATAAGTCACCTTATGAAAATCAGGTTTTCCCAAAACCTTTAGGCGTGGAGCATTAACTTCCTGCTCGATCCCCTCCCAGCCTCATTAGCCAGTGTTCTCTTCCTCTGCTGGCGCATTCTACCTTTCCATTTTTCCTCTTCTCAAGTGTGGAACGATCTGCATGCCGTCCTTGATGCACCAGAACGACCACTGCATGCATCGCTACAGGGTGTTGATTGGGCATGCACGAGAATTTGGTTCTGCTCGCAATATGGATGATACCTGAACGATGAAGTGAACATGCATGCTAGCACGGGAGACCTATTTCCGCTATACAATACCGGAGTACTCATGTTCCTACTACTACTAGTAGTAGTAGTAGTAGTACAAATGTGGTACACTTGATGGTCAAAATACTATTCATCCGGTCCTCACAGTGAAGTGACAACACCCTGTTCCTGACACTAGTCCAGGCGGCGTGTTTGGGTTACCAAAGTCAGCCTCACCCTGTGCACTGTGCAGGCTGTCGCCGCTGCTGTACAGCACATTGGCACCTCGCCTCGTCTCCCTCTCCGCTCCCATAGCACCACTCCATATCCATCACCTTCTCCGTCTCCTTCTCACTATGCCCCTGTGTACCGTCGCCTCACTCACCTCCCCCAGTACCACTATTCCCTCACTAGCCGCTCCAGCACCAACATCCTTCTCCCCCGTAAATCAAGCCCCCTTCCAAACTCCACCTTGGCCGAACGCGAACCGCGCAGCATCCATATGAGTCGCGATTGGAGCAATCTCCTTAGTGACATCCTCGACCTTTGTTGTTCGTGTATGGATATGTTGAGCGCCCTGCGGCTGGCTGCATGCTCGAGGGACATGCGCATGGCCATCGTCTAAGTGAGGCCTAAGCTTTTGAAGACACCCTGCTTGCTGTTATCTGGTCTTGCGAGATTGGCTCACCATGATACGGTGGCGTGCATGATGCCCCTCGACTTCAATCCGATCTCCATTAGCCGAAACTTCTTTGCAGGTATGTAGTGGGTCGCCATACATCATTTCCCTCGACATCGATCCGATCACCATCGCCCTAAACTTCTTGGCAGGGATGTACTGGGTCGGCATGAACTCCCACTGGATGGCTGCCTTCAGAGAAGATGGTTAAAAGTTGGTGCTCGTGAACTTCCAGACCTCTCATGAGATTATCCTTCCTCCGTTGGATTATATAAAGTATTACCATCGCGGTCCAAGTCATCTAGATTACTACGTTAGTTGGACGGACCTTGTTTTGCAGAAGATTGTAATCTGCCAGGTGCCCACACGACATGCGAATTACGCAAACTTCAAGCTAATTGCCTTGTTTGACTGCGGACTCGCCTATCTTTACGCCAGTGCCTTCTTTAGCTGGAGACAACTCAGCTCGCAGTGGATCATCATCAAAGCTGATACACACTTCTGTGATGCTATTGAACACAATGGCATCATCTACGTGATCGACAAAGCAGATGGCACCACGTATTGTTGGGACGGCGCGTGTAAGTTGTTTCCATCTCATGTTAATGATGACGCGATCACACTATTTGAAATTTTTGTGATGATTGGCATATCCCTGTTTGAGCAGAATTTGAGTAGAACTATGGCAATGTATTAGAGACGTCGTAAATCAGCTATATTTGGAATGAGTTAATTCATGTGATTGTGACCATGTCATTACAGCCAATTTGTACCCTGAATAATCAAACAGATAGGAATATATGGATATTATCCTTATTTTACAGTAATATATATACTACTACTAAATATGAGTGTGTATCAATGGCCGTGTTAGTTTCCTCATTTTCATGATGTAGAAACATGCACCACACTGTTGGTTTCATCTAACCTTACATTAGGGAAGTAAATGTGCATATGGAGAACTCTATATTTGGAAGTAGTGAAATCCTGCAATACTTACCATGTGTACATACCTATATTCGCCCTTCAGCAATCAATGGCTAGAATAATATCCTCACAAAATTTTTGCCCACAGAACACGAGTATATAACAATGCATGGTTTGTTAGTTACCTTGAAGAATTTGTTTGTGAGGACAGAACATGATTACATAACATGCATGACATGGTAGTTTCCTGTGAAGAATCGATTGCTAGATAACATGAGTATAACCATGCATGGCACTTCTATATTTTCGAACCCAGTATACATTTCCCTGTATTTTCCCCCCAGTTCCAATAGGGACATATCAATGTTGTTTCTTGCATTATGCTACTCATACTCTGAACAATGCTGATCTTACATTAACAATGCCTGTCCTTTTTGATATGATGCAGTGTCCCTATAGTTACTGCCCTTTGTAATCACACCACCTTTACCAAAAATAGGGAAGCACAACTGGTTCCTCGCTCGACCAGAAGACGACAAAAGACTGATGATCATTCGAACACATGAGCCTGAAAAGTTATATTGCAAAAACCCCACTGTATACAAGCACCGTGTAATACGTGAGTATCCAGACAGTGGTTGTTACATCTATGAGTAGGATACCAGCTTGTTGGGGCCTTTAGGATTTTTTAGTTGGAGGCGGGTAAACAGCCTTGGTTCACACTCTCTGTTTCTCGCACTCAATTATCTGATTAACCAGGAGATCACCATTGGAAAGGACCTTGATGGCAGAGAGGCTCTATTTGCTATGGAAAATTGAGTCTACACGGCGAGCCCTAGGAGTTCAGGAGCAAACTCCCCTGATTGTCAATGATACAGCCTGTAGCCAAAATAAGGTGAGAATGAGAAAGGCATCCAAATTAATTGATCCTTGGATGTCTCAATTACGACAGGTAGTGATGTGGTTCAAGCCTTCAGGTTGATAGGTAATTGGGCTGTTGCATCGAAAGGGTGGAGTACTGGTGTCTCCGGATCACTGGTCGCTAAAGCGGGACTGCAAATTATGATGGTGTTGGATCATCTCTTTGAATGACTTTGTTGTCTTTGATGCTGGTTCTGGATGGGTAGTTCTTTCTTTTGTTATGCATATTCCTTGTCATTTGGTCATCCTCGTCTATGTCACTCTTACTATGTAATAGCTGCTTCTGTTTAGAATGTCATTCTCGTCTGGATCACGAGAGTCTGAGCGCTGCAGATGGGTGTGTTTTGGTGGTGTAGCAAGACTTCTTATGAACTATCATGTCTTGCTGTTTCTGTCAGTAGTAGTCACTAGTCAGTGTTTGAATGTTGTATATATCGTTGTTTCGAACTGTTTATTGTCTCAAACTACTGGTGGGCTAAATGAGGGCATCACCATTCTCCAGTGTTTAGAGTATATCTTCTTTTTTCAAGTTATATAATTTGAGCTCAGTGTCTTTTCGATGATGTACAGTTGTTTGGGCCAGTGAGGTGTCGTTGAATATGGGCCGAGTAGTAACGCAATGCCAAACAGGTCAATTATGACTCTCAGGCCGGGCTCTCAAAAGATCCTGAAAAAAAGGTCGGGCTCTCCAAAAAAGAAAGAATAAGGACTCTTAGGCCGACATGTGGGCACCACCAGTGTTTTCGTGCGCTTGCGTGCCGAGAGCATATTGGCGCGTGCTCGAAATTCATGCTACCTTTTCATCCCCAGTCTCCCGCCCCTCCCCCACCTCTGGAATCTCGATTCCTATCCAGTTCCCCCAAATCCCCCTCCTGTACTCCCTATACTCAAGCGCACTATCATGTCGCCGGTCAACGCGGATCTCCGAGCTGGAGATCCTCAGGTCCGTCCTGCCTTCGGTCGCTGCATGCTGTCGCTCAACAATGGCATGGCGGCGCTTGACGACCAGTTTGCCAACAAAGTGCTGATGTTAACCATCAATGGCGACCGGCCTCCCGTCTCGCCGGACAACCTTGTCAAAGCTCTTGGCATTGTGCACGGCATCCAAATAAGTGACTTGCTTGTCGAAGTCTATCCACCACCGGTTGATTTCTTCGTCAGGTTCTGGACAACTTTCGACTGCAGTCGTGTGTTCGAATCTTCCCGGTGTTTGTTCTGCGATGGCGCGCTGGTGAGCTTTGATCTGTGGCACCCAGGATGGGGCTCGGTGCCATCTGAGCTCGAGTTTTTAACAAAGCTTACCTTCCACGGCATGCCTCGACGTGCTTGGAGCAGCGAGTCCATGAACGAGCTTATCAATGACCTTGGAGGTGAGCTCGTAAGTATGTTTGTTCCTCCAGACAGCTGGGCTCTGATGGTTATGGCATGGATGAAGAAGCCGTCCACCATACCGAAGGTGATTGGTGTTGAGATACCGGTGCAGGAACCGGGGTTGTACTATTCGTTGCCACCAAGGCCGCCGCAAACCACGTTAGGGATGTACATGTATCGAGTGTCCGTGCATGTGGAAGAAGTGGTCAATCCATCAATTGAAGTCCTGCCGCTGCCGCTGGTGCTAGGGTCTGTTGACGACATCCATTACAGGAGTCAGCGTCAGACTTTCCCCGTGTTGCTCGGAACGATGGATGGCACAGGGACTACTCCATCGCGCGGCGGAGGCCACTGCTTCTTTGGTAGAAGAGGCAGGGCTGGCTGCCCGGATGTGCTCTAATTTGGGTAACAACTGAATCTTGTCAGATACTAGTTAAATCCGAGCTATGGGTGTGAAGCACTAATATGCCAATACATTTGATTGTGACCTATTCTAATTTTGTACCTGAACTTTTTTTAGAAAGGACTGTACGTCAACTTAATGTGCTAGGAGAACTTATTGTGTTGTGTGTCTATTTTCTTTGCACAATATTCAAGATATTTCCCCGTCATTGATAAAGACGATGAACCGTTATGTACGACTTCATTGGTTTCAACATAGCCCTTCCCGTAGCGATCCACTGCTTCCATCCTGATTGTGCCGCCTGCGTGAAAATTTTGTATGCAAGTTCAGTGTGCTATGATGTTCTATATGATTGTGTCAACTATATAAGTTTTTACTGAACATCAGCAATGCATATGGCTAAAAGATGTATTTACGAGCATCGACCCATCCAACGGCCGTAGTGCTTCTTCAACCTCTGGTCTTCTTGCTCCAGCCGCCCAAAGCAGCGCCAGTCGTGTCGCGTGCTCCTGCCTCTCGTGGCCGGCTGTGATGCCGCGGAGGCCCCACCACCCCGTACTACTCCCACCGCTGGCCAGGTCATCCCTCTACTCACCCACCCCCCTGTTATTCTGCGGCGATGGCAGCCTCACACCGCAACCGAACCAGTGAACCCTCGTACTCCTCTCCGTGCGAGCTTCCACTACTGCGTCTTCCCTGGCTCCGCGTCGTCCCCTTCCTAGGCCTCGCCGTCATCCAGACCACCGCCCTGGTGCTCTCGGCGCGGCGTGGTCAACATGGTCAACGGCCGACTTCCATCGGAAGAGTAACATGGAGAGGCTGACAGCTGGGTCCAGGCGGCCGCAAGGAAGTGCCTCCTTATTACGCGTAAAATAATTATTCCTCTACCTGACAGCAGGGA
>NC_057800.1:58675070-58677956 GCF_018294505.1 Triticum aestivum
TGTCAGCTTGGACCCACCAGAAGTGCCTCCTTATTATGCACGAAAAAATGAATACCCCCCTGCTAGCTAGGACCCACCATGGTGGGAGGCTGACTTGTGGGCCTACTAAGTTGACTGGGATGGGGGCCTTTGTCAACTTTAGTCAATATGAACAATTCTAGCTCCAGTGACCGTACGATGTACTCCAACGGCCGTAGTGCTTCTTCAACCTTTGGTATTCTTGCTCCAGCCGCCCAAAGCAGCACCGGTCATGCCGCATGCTCCTGCCTCCCGTGGCCGGCTGTGCTGCCGCAGAGGCCTCACCGCCCCCTACTATTCCCACCGCTGGCCAGGCCCTGCGGCGACGGCAGCCTCACACCGCAACCGAACCAGTGAACCCCCGTACCCCTCTCCGCGCGGGCTTCCGCTGCTGCGTCTTCCCTGGCTCCCCGTTGTCCCCTTCCTAGGCCTCGCCATCGACTACCGCCCTGGTGCTCTCGGCACGGTGCAGTCAACGTGTTCAAGGAACGACTTCCATCGGACGTGGACCATACGTGGAGAGGCTGACAGCTGGGTCCACGGCCGTAGCAAGGAAGTGCCTCCTTATTACGCGGAAAATAATGATTCCTCCACCTGACAGCTGGGACCCACCGGACGGGCCACTGTATTTCGTGAAAAAACGTTTGCCCCTGACTGCTGGGACCCACCAGCTACATCTTCGCACGCAAGGAAGTGCGTCCGGGAAAAAAACAATTCCCCCCTGACTGCTGGGACCCACCAGCTACATCTTCGCAGGCAAGGAAGTCCCTGACAGTCGGGACCCAACTGGTCGAAGCGTACGTAACGTTGTCATTCTAGTCACAAACATGCACGTACATATATACTGGTGGATGTAGAGGCGCGCACGTGTCGTAGTAGAGGCGCGTACGTGTCGTAGTAGAGGCACGCGCGTACCATGTACACGTACGTATAGCGGCCAGGGTGCAAGAAAGAAAATACGGCCATGTATGTGTACATACGTGCGGGGTCTCGAACGCCTACTCACGCATACGTACGGCCAGGGCTCGTGTACATGGCTGGGTCGGAACGGAGAAACAGCATCGTCGTCGTGTTCATGGGGAGGCAACGGAATGCGTCGTGTTCATCAGGAGGCAACGAAACGCGTGGGAGCCAACCGGCTGGGTCGGAACGGAATGTGTGGTCGTGTTCATCGGGAGGGATTGGACGGAACAGGTGATGGAAACGAGGCCTGGCGTACCGCACAACGGAGGAAACGGACCTCCTACGTTCGAAACGGGGTCCTGTTGATTGGGAGGGGTCTGGGGTACCGCAAAACGGAGGAAACGGACCTCCTACGGTCGAAACAGGGGTCTTGTTGATCGGGAGGGGTGTGGCGTACCACAAAACGGACGAAACAGACTTGTGTTGGAGCGCTACGGTCGAAACGGGGGTCCTATTCATTGGGAGGGATGTGGCATACCACAAAACGGGACTCCACGGGATACTGTTCATCTCCACCGTCGACCTCCTCCAACCTCCACGGGCTACCGTCGACCTCCTCCAGCCTCCACGGGCTCCTATTCATCCAGCCTCCACCGCGCGCTACTTCACCGGCTACTATTCAACCACCCCTCCACGGGCACCCCTCCACCATCTAATGTTCATCCAGCCCTCCACACCACGGGGTCCTATTCAACCACCCCTCCACGGGCACCCCTCCATCGGCTATTGTTCATCCATCCTCCACCACACCACGGGGTCCTATTCATCCAGAGGCAACGCCACCGCTCACTGTTCATCCAACCCCCCGCAACGCTCACTGTTCATCCAATCGATCAGCTTCAGTTAGCAGCAGTAGCAAAGGAACCGCTCGATCGGGTTCAGTTAACAGCCATCGATCGATCGCTCGGGTTCAGTAATGCATAGCCTGCAGTGCAATCGCTCGGGTTCAGTTAGAGCCCAACGCCTCGCTCGGGTTCAGTTAGAGCTAACGCCTCGCACACACGCGTGTACGTGTACGAGAGGAACGCGCATCGCTTGGCCCCCGACCTCCCACCGTAACCGGGAACTCCCCGAAATTTTCCTCCCCCTCGCTTCTACCATGGTTTTTTCCATCATGGACGGCCCAAAGAATGTCATGCAGCTGCGTCTCCAGCCCGCCCAGGACGAAAAGCCCATGTTCTGTCATGATTTTTTGACATAGAAGTAGGAGCCCACCACATCTATGATGATAGCGGGTTTTGTCACAATTATCGTCATAGAAGTGTCATATGTATGACAGAAAAAAAATTTGTTCGGCCCAAAATGTCACGGATGTGTATTTTTTGTAGTGTCTCTTAGTCTTTTTTCATACATGTCATCCACAGCGGATTGCCAGTATCTTTCCACCATCCTTCCATTGACCTTCATGATCACCTGCGTGCGGAGCAAATATTATAACCACGTATATATGCATGCATGGATCAAATTCATACAAAAATTCGGCATGACCTTGCCTAAACATAGGACATATTGAGTTTGCATGCCTGAAATTCTCCCAAATGGAATTGAATCGACAATTCTGCAAAACATAGGCAACTCATGTCACCCACATTATTTCATCAAATACACAATGTAGGCAACTCAAATTATACCACACATAATTAGGTATATTCTCATATCGCCCATATATATATAGTTTCGGTCCTATCCACACAAACACTTTTTTTGCTCACCTATGTGTCGAGAGGGATATCGAGCACCTTTCTTCTTAATTACCTACTAGCTCTATAGATATATAGCTCTAACTAGCTAGCTAGCTAGGGAGAGAGTGGGAGGAGAGGGAGAGGAGAAGAGGGAAGGCATTAATGAAGGGGTGGTGGAGGGCAAAGAAGAGGGGGAGGGAGGGCATTAATGGATGGGGTGGTG
>NC_057800.1:58678311-58785961 GCF_018294505.1 Triticum aestivum
AATGGAGGGGTGTGGTGGAGGGGCAAAGAAGAGGGGGGTGATGGAAGGGCAAAGAAGAGGGGAAGGGAGGGCTCTAATGGAGGGGTGGTGGAGGGGGAGCATTGGAACAAGCAAGGTGCAAGGAAAGGGGGAGAAAGGAAGGGGGAGTAAGAAGAAAGGGGAGGAAGTAGGGGAAAGGTGGTAGGCGGGCATAGCAGTAGCGTGGGTCTCCTATGCGTGCTACTGCTATGGCAGCTTGCAAAATATCTATGGCTGGTGGTGCACTACCTATAGCGCGGGCTAAAGAAACATGCTACTGGTAAAATTTTATAGATAGAAAAAATAGCAGTAGCGCTTTTATATCAACAGGCGCTATAGATCCAAAACTAACAGTAGCGCTGATTGGGCGACAAGCGTTGCTAATATTTATTGCTCAGATATTGTGGTGTGTTACACTTAGCAGTAGCGTTGGTTTAAATAACAAGCGCCGCTGCTAACTGATACCAGTAGCGCTCCTTCTAGCCAGCGCTACTACTAACTACTAGTAGCGTGGGGTCATAAACAAACGCTACTGGTAAACTTCTATCTATAAGCGTTTTCCTAGTAGTGTGAGGACTTTATTCTCCACATCCACATGGCCCGTGGGGACGACCTCCACGCCATCAAATACCTCCCACTAAAACTCAAAGGGTCAGCTCGACACTGGCTAAAAAGCCTGCCCAAGAATTCCATCGGCAGCTGGGAGGGCATGGAAGAGGCCTTCCTTAATAACTTCCAAGGTACATATGTCCGGCCACCCAATGTCGATGACTTAAGCCACATAGTTCAACAACCTGGAGAATCAGCAAAAAAATTCTGGACTAGGTTCCTAACCAAAAAGAACCAGATCGTTGACTGTCCGGATGTTGAAGCCCTAGTAGCCTTTAAACACAGCATCCGTGACGAATGGCTAGCACGCCATCTTGGCAAAGAAAAGCCGAAGTCCATGGCAGCCCTTATGGCACTCATGACCCGCTTTTGCACGGGTGAGGACAGCTGGCTGGCTCGTATCAAAAACACAACCAGCGAGACAGGCCCCTCCGAGGCCAAGAACAACTCCGGCAAGCTCCGGCGCAACAGACACAAACACCGAAGCAATGGCGACAACACCGATGACACCACTGTTAACGCCGGATTCAGTGGCTCTAAGTCCGGCCAGCAAAAGAAGCCCTACAAAAGGAATAGTGAGGGACCATCCAGCCTGGATTGCATACTCGATCGTCCATGCCAGATACATGGTACTCCAGATAAACAAGCCAATCACACCAACAGAGACTGTTGTGTTTTCAAACAGGCTGGCAAGTTAAATGCTGAAAACAAAGAAAAGGGATCACAAAGTGAGTACGAGGACGAAGAGCCCCGGCAGCCGAACACTGGAGGGCAGAAGAAATTCCCCCTCAAGTCAAAATGGTGAACTTGATATACGCTACACACAACCCCAAAAGGGAGCGCAAGCGAGCACGTAGGGACGTCTACGCGGTAGAGCCAGTCACCCCAAAATTCAATCTGTGACTGTCATTCCCGATCACCTTCGATCGTCGAGACCACCCAACTAGTATCTGGCATGGCGGTTCAGCCGCACTGGTCCTCGACCCAATCATTGACGGATTTCACCTAACACAAGTCCTAATGGACAGTGGTAGCAGCCTCAACCTGCTCTATCAGGATACAATGCGGAAGATGGGCATTAATGCCTCACGAATCAAACCCACAAAGACTAGCTTTAAAGGAGTCATACCAGGCGTTGAGGCCCGCTGCACGGGCTTAATCACGCTGGAGGTGGTCTTGGGTTCTCTGGACAACTTCCAAAGCGAAGAGTTAATCTTCGATATCGTCCCCTTCCGTAATGGCTACCACGCACTGCTCGGACGCACCGCGTTTGCTAGATTCAACGCAGTGCCATAGAATGCTTATCTCAAGCTCAAGATGCCCAGTCCATGCGGCATCATTACATTCAATGGCAATACTGAACGCTCCCTCTGAACCGAAGAGCACACCGCCGCCATAGCAGCAGAGGTACAGAGCATCCTTCTCAAGCAGCACCATAGTACGGCTGCCGAGCCCCTGGACAACATTAAGAGGTTCCATACTACACTACAACAGGACAGCACGGTTCGTCAAGAGCTCGATTAGCAATTCGACCTCCGTCCCAGTCCCGACGAAGTAGTGGCATTCATACCACGCGTACATAATCACGCACTCAAAATTCCATGGATATCAACGGAGGCACAAGCTAGCTCGGGATCTATTGTTCGGCTAGACCGATCCCGAACACACATATAACTTTACTATTTCCCTTTTCCCTTTTTTCATAGGTTTCTCTTATGCGAGCCTCTTTTAATGGCCTGATTTATGGTCCTGTCAAAGGACAAATACACCGGATCGACATGGAGCACCGACGCACAGGGGCAGCCCTAGAGGCCAATCCAACGATTACTCTAACCGTTCTCGGGACCCACACGTAGCTCGCCTCTGGTTGTGGCATGTCAAATAGCCGTTTTCTTATTGCATTACTTTGTACCAATGTGCTTGGACGCATTAACCCAACTATAATTGAATCAGTTCATGATTCAAGTTCAAGGGCCCCAGATCCTATCTCTATTCTCCCTCTGTTTTCCTTTAAATTACTTATTTTCTAGCAACCATACACTCTGGTATGTTTCATATTTGCAAGGGGCTCCCCATCGCCCCGTGATACGGCAACAAAGCCCGAACAATCCTTAAAGATAAGTTCGGTACCCTGATTTTAGCATTATACGCATTGGCTCCGAATCATGTCGTTGGTCAATAGTTGGGTTGCCCGGCTCCTGTGCTTGCTACCCTACATTCTGCTAAATCGGCTAGGGTAGTAAAGGGAGAACTACTGCGATTGTGCCCTGGCCTTGACTAGATGAGCACCTAGGTAGAGAAAGCCGAAAACTGACTGTCATGATACGGCGAAAGCCAGTCAGCTGTTTGAGAGTTACAAATCATTGGAGTTTTTTCCGCATTATGCGAAAGATCGCCACTTCCCGATCACATGCTGACAGCACCCTGGCTTGAACCAGGGACTGCGCCCATGCTTTATTATAAAACTCCTATGGCTAAGTGAGGGTGTTTAAGCCGTATAGGCTGATTGCCTTGTTTGTTGCGCTAAACAACTCCTTTAAGGACCATATAATTGGATCAAGATTGTTTAGATTCCATCCCGAACACCTCCGTACTACCTACATGAGGGCAAAAGCCGACGACTGGCCAACCCTCAGATTACATACAACACAGCCGCACAGGAGGACACAATTAAAGCATAACAAAATTACATCACAAAACAGGCTTTGTTTTTTATAATACAACGCAAAGACAACATAAACACATTTATTCAAATACAACGTCCTGCGAACATTGTGCTGCCACAAGGCGAGACCCCTCCAGGACATCCGCAAAATACCGTTTGGGTGTGCGGTGCTCCTTGCCCTCCGGTGGCCCTCTGGTCACCTCGACGGCGTCCATCTTCGCCCACCACATCTTGCAACGGACAAAGGCCATGAGTGCACCTTCAATGCAGGCCGAGCGCTTGACGACGTTCAGCCGAGGACAGGTGTTCACCATCCGCCTCACGAGTCCGAAGTAGCTACTTGGCATAGCTTCGGCTGGCCATAGCTGGATTATCAAATCCTTCATGGCTAGTTCGACCACCCTATGCAGCTCCACCAGCTGTTTCAGCTGATCGGTGAAGGACACGGGATGCTTTGGCGCTGCATACTGCGACCAGAATAGCTTCTCCGTAGAACCCCCTCCTTCGTCTTGATAGAACTCCGCGGCGTCTGATACACTGCATGGTAAATCCGCAAAAGCTCCTGGGGAACTCTGAACCCGGGTTAGTACAAGGAATTGCTTCTCCGCATACTTGCTTTGGATCTTAAATGCCTTACCCGCCATGATCTTCTTGGCCTCCTAGATCTCCTGGAGGGCGGCCTGGGCCTCATACCGTGCAGTCTCCATGTTCTGACGAGCCTTGGAGAGTTCGGCCCCTTGAACCGACGCATCATGCTCCAAGGCCTCGCATTTTTTCACCGCATCCTGGAGCTCCTGCTAGACTTCTTTGACCCGGGCCTTGGACTTCTTGTGGGCGGCTTGCTGCCGGACAACCTACTCCTCAGCCTCGCCCCTGGGCTTCTTCAGGGCCTCGACCTCGGTCGCGGCTCCTGCACATATTACAACACTGCGGTCAATATACAACGCCTATCCTTTCCGAACACACAGCAAGTCGTCACTCACCTTGCTTCTTCTGGAGCCGAACCTTAACCTCGCCGAGCTCGTTCTCGGTTCGCTCCAGCCTCTTCCTCAGTTCAAAGACGTTGGCAGCATGCGAGGTCGCGGCCAACAACGATGCCTTCTTACTCATACATATTAGGTTAGTCTCCTATAACAAAAGATTGATCCTCTGTCCGGTTCTTCTTGCCAAACACCGGACAATGTCTTAGGGGCTACTGGCTACACGGGGTTTTCATCTTTCTTACCTCGAAACTTGTCAACAGGCTGCTGCAGGCTTCATTCAGTCCACTCTTGGCAGACTGAATCTTCTCGATCACCGCACCCATAAGGACACAGTGCTCGTCCACGACGGAGGCTCCTCGAAGCGCCTCCATCAGGTTATCCGGCGCCCCTGGATGCACAAGGGCCACCGGTGGAAGCGGTGCACCCTCCCTCCTTCAAAGGGGGCTGCTCGCCCAACTCCGGAGCCATATGGACCTCCGGAATTGTATTCGGCTGAGGGCCGAACTAGATGCAGCCCTCTTCGCCAGTCTCCATGGGGATCGGCTCCTCCATGTATCCGGCATGGAGGTCTCGCCTTGTGGCGCCTCTTGGACAGCGTCCTGGGCTCCTTCCTGGTTCGGGCATGCTCGCCGTCTCCGACGGAGCCAACGAACCTCTAGATGAGGATCGCTGGATAAGGTCGCGGGCCGGACTGCAATGGTACAATTAACTATGTCAAGATAATGAAGAGAACGGGATGAATGCATGCATGAGCGAGCCGTGTCACTTACGATGCGGCCTGGGGCTTAGTACGGGGGCATCGTTCCGGACTGCTGTCTATGTCCCATGCGGTGTTGACCGCTAGGACGCCCTTCCCCTTCTTGGGCGCTTGCACCTTCGGATGCGCCGAAGCTGCCCTCTTCTTCTTCCTCTCCTTATGGGGAGGGTTGTTTTCCTCCTCCTCCTCCTCTTCCTCGCCGTTGTCCTCGGGGCCAGAGGAACGAGCTTCGTCATCTTCGGACGTTACGTCCGAAGTGCCCTTGCGACGGGGGCCACTCTTGGCCCCCTTGGCCTTCTTCTTGGCCTTCTTCTCCAGCGCCTTATAAGGCGCCGGCACCAGCATCTTCGCTAGGCGCGGGATTGCCGGTTCTTAAAGCAGCGGAGCCGTACACTGGATCCGCTTTGCCCTCTCCATCCAGTCCTGAAAAAGCAACAATAAAAGCTCAGGAATCATCCTTGAAACAAAACAAGTGGAGAATGCATCAAAAAAGACATACCTCACTAGCGAGGTGTTTAGCGTTGTGCCCGCGATCTGAATCTACGGCTGACAGTTTCTCATTGCTCTTAAAGAGCAACTTCCATGCACCATCATGAGTATTCTCGAAGAGCCTCAGCAGGGTCTGGTGCTTCTTCGGGTTGAACTCCCACATAGGACGGCTTCTGCGCTGGCATGGAAGGATCCGACGAACCAGCATCACCTGGATCACATCAATGAGCTTGACGTTGTTGGTTACCATGCCTTGAATGCGCGTCTACAGTGCTATCACCTCGTCAGGGGAACCCTAGTCTGGACTCTTCTCGACCCAGGAGGTGAGTCGCATGGGAGCGCCGGAGCGGAATTAGGCAGCTGCGGCCCAGGTGGTGCCGCGAGGTTCTGTGATGTAGAACCACTACTTCTGCCACTTCTTTACTGTGTCCACAAAAGTACCTTTGGGCTAGGAGACATTGGACAGCTTGCTCACCATAGCTCCTCCACAATCCGCGTGCTGGCCATCCGCCACCTTCGGCTTCATGTTAAAGACTTTGAGCCACAACCCGAAGTGTGGTTGGATGCGGAGGAAGGCCTCACACACAGCGATAAACGCCGATATGTTGAGGAAGGAATTCAGGGACAGATCATGGAAATCTATCCCGTAATAATACATCACCCAGCAGACGAAAGGGTGGAGTGGAAACCCTAGCCCGCAGAAGAAATGGGGGAGGAACACTACCCTCTCAGTGGGCTTCAGCGTGGGGACGACTTGTCCCTCGGTTGGCAGGTGGTGAGTGATCTCCTTCGCCAAGTATCTGGCCGCCTGAAGCTCCGTAATGTTCTCCTCCTTGACGGAGGAGACCATCCACTTGCCTTGACCTCTGGATCCGGACATGGTTGCTTGAGTGGAAAGGAGATGAGAACTTGGGCGCTGGAGCTCGATATTGGAGAGGCGGAGACAGAGAGAGGGCGTGAGAGAGGAAGAGGGAATCCTTATCCCCTTATAAAGGCAACGAATATTAAATGCCTCCTCACTCGCCTTAAGATTCACCTATTCCCAAGGGCTGTATAAACGGCACGGTTGGGTTACACATGCCCGCATTGATGAGAGTCCCGCGATAAGGGGACACGATCTCTGCTTTGACAAGACGTGCCAATGGCAACCGCGTCTTGGGACGTGGGGCGTTGAAGCATGAAAGCGGTTTGGAATTGTGACCGGGCAGACGTGATGTCATGTTGTAAAAAGCTGTCAGCAGATTAGACTCGTGTAAAAATATATTCTCTCTGCGGTTATGTATGGTGTGTGTGTGATAGGTCCGGATATTATCATCTCATCCGAAGACCATGTTGAAGTTCGGATAGAAGGGAACCCGCCTTGCAATGCCGAAGACAATCTGCGCGCCGGACTCCATGTCATTGAAGCCAGGTTCAGGGGCTACTGAGGGAGTCCTGGACTAAGGGGTCCTCGGGCGTCCGACCTATTATCCATGGGCCAGACTGATGGGCTGTGAAGACATGAAGACCGAAGACTGTACCTGTGTCCGGATTGGACTCTCCTTGGCGTGGAAGACAAGCTTGGCGACCGACTATGAAGATTCCTTCTTATGTAACCGACTCTATGTAAACCCTAGATCCCCCCGGTGTCTATATAAACCGGAGGGGTTAGTCCGGAAAGGATATACTCCTTACCATAGTCATACAGGTTAGACTTCTAGGGTTTAGCCACTATGATCTCGTGGTAGATCAACTCTTGTAACATCCATATTCATCAAGATCAATCAAGCAGGATGTATGGTATTACCTCCATAGAGAGGGCCCGAACCTGGGTAAACATCGTGTCCCCCGTCTCCTATTACCATCGATCCTAGACGCATAGTTCGGGACCCCCTACCCGAGATCCGCCGGTTTTGACACCGACATTCTTTCTTGCAATGGGAGAAGTGCTTAGCTTTGGGTTCAATCTTGCGGTGTCCTTTCCCAATGACAGCAGGGGCAGCAAGGCATGTATTGTATTGTTGCCATCGAGGATAAAAAGATGGGGTTTATATCATATTGCTTGAGTTTATCCCTCTACATCATGTCATCTTGCCTAATGCATTACTCTGTTCTTATGAACTTAATACTCTAGATGCATGCTGGATAGCGGTCGATGTGTGGAGTAATAGTAGTAGATGCAGAATCGTTTCGGTCTACTTGTCACGGACGTGATGCCTATATACATGATCATGCCTAGATATTCTCATAATTATTCACTTTTCTATCAATTTCTCGACAGTAATTTGTTCACCCACCGTAATACTTATGCTATCTTGAGAGAAGCCACTAGTGAAACCTATGGCCCCCGGGGTCTATCTTTTATCATATAAGTTTCCAATCTATTTTATTTTGCAATCTTTACTTTCAATCTACATCATAAAAATACCAAAAATATTTATATTATTATTATTATTATTATTATTATTATCTCTATCAGATCTCACTCTTGTAAGTGACCATAAAGGGATTAACAACCCCTTTATCGCGTTGGTTGCGAGGTTCTTATTTGTTTGTGTAGGTACGAGGGACTTGCGTGTAGTCTCCTACTGGATTGATACCTTAGTTCTCAAAAACTGAGGGAAATACTTACGCTACTTTGCTGCATCACCCTTTCCTCTTCAAGGGAAAACCAACAAGGTGCTCGAGAGGTAGCACCTGGGTAAACACCGTGTCCCCTGTCTCCTGTTACCATCGACCTTAGACGCATAGTTCGGGACCCCCTACCCGAGATCCGCCGGTTTTGACACCGACATTGGTGCTTTCATTGAGAGTTCCACTGTGTCGCCGCCAAAAGGTTCGATGGCTCCATCAATCATCCACAACGATGCTGCCCTGGGGGAGGTTTTTCTCCCCGGCCAGATCTTCATATTCGGAAGCTTTGCACTGCGGGCCAACTCGCTTGGCCATCTAGAGCAGATCGACAGCTATGCCCCAGGTCACCAGATTAGTTTTGGATACTTGGATTATGTCGCTGACATCCGAGGAGACTTAATCTTCCAAGGATTCATGACCCCAACCTCCACTCTAGCCTTAGAGCGGGAGCGTGTCGCCAGGTCTGAAGACATGATTCTAAACCCGTCGGACTATCTGTGGCCACTAAGCCCAATACGGGAGAGCCGGAGGAAGCAGTGTCGCTGGCAACCATCACAAAGCCGGACTCTTCCCCGGACACTGGCTCCGAACTCTCAGAGTCACCATCGTGTTAGCTCGGCCGAGGAATCCCCTTCCCGTTGTACTCCGTGAATTCTTTTCTCCCTGGACAAACCTCGCCTTTAAGCGAGGCTCTGGACTTGATGTGATCCCTCGTTATTATAGAGGAGCAACGTCCGAACTACGCCCAGCCCGGACTAGGGGCTGAGAGTAGGGAATTTTACATCCCACCCACCACCCATTTCATTGCCACTGTTGAGGACTTAACTGACATGCTCGATTACGGCTCCGAAGACATCGATGGTATGGACGACGATGCCAGAGAAGAGCAGGCCCAAAACCCACCGTTTACCGGACACTGGACGGCCACCTCTTCGTATGATGTATACATGGTGGATACACCCAAAGAGGGTGACAGCGATAACGAGAAAAATCCAGTAGAGGATAAACCTCCTGAGATACAACCAAAACACCGACGACGACGCTCTAAACCACGCCACGGCAAAGACAGCAATATTGTCATGAGAGACAACAATACTCCGGACAATGCCGAAGACCAAGAAAACCCCGTTGAGAAAAACTCTGAACAAGACGATCGGGAGGATGGGCAAGTTAGCCCTGATGAACAGGCCGCAAACAAAGACTCGGAGGATAGTAATTACCTTCCACTCTCCGAGGACGAGGTGAGCCTTGGCGACGAAGACTTTATCGTGCCAGAGGAACCTCTCAAGCAGGAGCGCTTTAAGCAACGGCTAATAGCCACTGCAAGGAGCCTAAAAAAGAAACAGTAGCAGCTTCAGGAAGATCAAGATCTACTCAATGAAAGATGGACTAATGTCCTGGCAGCCGATGAATACGGCCTCGTGCACCCAACCAAAAGTTACCCAGAGCATAAACTGCTACCTCAATTCGACGATGAGGCACTAGAGCCCGTACTAGCAGCACGTGATATGGCCGACCGACCACCACGTGGCCGGGACAAAATGACAACTCAAGCCGAACACCGGCCCATACTATCTCGCTGTAAGGGCAGAGACACAACAGCTCGGGGATACACATATGACCTCCGGCATGACCTGAAGAATAGGGAAGGTCCGGCCAGATTGATCTACGGATCGCGGGGGCGTGCCCTGACGTGCGATGACGGCTATCAAGCCAAACATGACAAGCATAATCACGCCCGGGCTGAAAACCGCAGACGGACTCCATCCGAACTACGTCGCGACCTGGCCCGTTATAGAGGTAGCGCACACCCCCTCTGCTTCACTGATGAAGTAATGGAGCATGAATTCCTAGAAGGGTTTAAACCCGTAAATATCGAATCATATGATGGAACAACAGATCCCGCGGTATGGATTGAGGACTTTCTTCTCCATATTCATATGGCCCGCGGTGATGATCTTCATGCCATCAAATACCTCCCGCTAAAACTCAAGGGACTAGCTCGGCACTGGTTGAACAGCCTGCCATCGCAAATAGTTCATATTATTGGGGACGGTTTTATTGGGACATCGTTTGCAATTAATGCACTACTGCAGGATGCTGCTGACGCGACACTACGATCAGAGACCCTTTCACAAAACTGTGTGCGATGCATTAATCACAAACGGGGATGTAAAAAACCGTCAAAAGAGGTGCAAAACGTTTGCAATGGAGGATGCATCAAACACAGTTCAGATTTTAGTTGCATGTGCGATCCAGGGCATACGGTTCAGTCCAATGAACCGTATGCGATGAGACGGAACAAAAGAAATGGGCTGCCTGATGAAGGCATGTGCAATGTATAGCATACGGTACACTTGAAAGAGCTGTCTGTGATTAGGCAACACAAAATAAACGGTCAGCCAGATCAAGGTGTGTGCAATGTTCAACATACAGTTCACTCGTATAACTGTTTGTGATTAGGCGACACGAAAGAAACGGTCAGCCAGATCAAGGTGTGTGCGATGTATGAAATGCGGTTCATCTGGATGAACTGTTTGCATTGACACAAGAGAACAGAAATGGTTCAATATAACAAATACCATAAATATTGCAAGGTTCAAATTCTAAGATTACAATGCCCAAATGCAAACATTACGAACTGCGTAAATTTTTAAAAGGGATCAGTCGCTGACAAGTCATGTATTGGTTTGACACAATAACTTCCAATTGCTTTACCATATGCTCTTCCAATACGAAGTTTGGCATTTTTGGAGGCACTTCCATTCCACAGTACCAGCCGCCTCTGATAATCATACCATTGATATTTCCTAATTAAATGCGTATTCATCCTTAGTACCCTCATCACCTTTGCTCTGGCAAGAAAGAACATGGCGAGTGTAATCTCCGGTGGTGTCCCTCGGTAGGAGTTCAAAGTAATATTTGAGAGATGCAGATCCAGGCATTCAATGTGATTTTCATTATCAACATCTTCCACCGGGCCTAATATGCACTGCAAAAGAAGAGAACATGTTAGTGCCTACATGCAGTTTTGAACACTGCTACACGCCCATTTGGTTTGCAGGATTTGTAAAATGCACCAGCGTGCCATCTTTGATCTGTCATGATTAACATGGGCATTAATTTGATTACAATCTAGAAACATGTACCCTTCTTCACAATAGGTTGGATTGGATGAAAAATTCCCTATGAAAACTAGTACAGATGAACCCAAAGGAGAAATGCTTATGGACGATTGTAACCATATGAATGAAGCAACAAATATGGGGTGGGTGTATGTCCTAAAATCCTCCAAAATTCCTTTAGAAATCGTAGTACATAGTCATTGTAAAATTGGGAAAAGGTGCAAAAAATTGAACTCCCTTATGGTTAACATTTAACATGAAAGGAACGTCACCTCGATATACAGCTTCTTCAGGCACGAAAAGCATCTCAGGCAACTGAAAACTTGGTCCAGGTTGGGGACGACAGATTCTAGTGCCAAGACCTTCACTGTGCCCAGAGTCTGGGTGAAGCTTTGCTAGATGACAGACGAACATACATCTTCAAGACTAGAAATAACATTGATTTCAAGGAGAGATATATAAGGCGACTGTTGTACCTGAAAGCTATAGTATTTGACAGACGAGTAGCCCACCACTTTCAATTTCGGCGCAGAAATGCCATTGATTCTTGTTGGACCTTATTGATCAACTACAAGTAATCTCTCAAGTGAAGGTGTGTATTGGATGACCATATTGTGGTACACCTTTTGTGATCTCTCATTGCAGCACCAGCAACACATATAAATAGTGTGGAGTGTCCTGGAGGTGATGTGCGAGGTACTCGACCAATTCATCGCCTTAAGACGAAGGAACTCGAGTGCAGTACAGCCGTGGAGCAGGCGCTCCATGTCATCCTTTGGGATGCGGACGGTGACGAGCTCGAGGTGCTTCACTCTTGGTAGAAAAAGAGCAGGCGCGTCAATAAGGGGGATGGCAGTTCATGAACTTGGCGAGGCGCAGCGTGGGCGTGAAGCGAAGCGCGGACGTTGGCAGCAAGCTCATATGCCCATCATTATAATTTAGCTTCTCGAGCTGATCTATGGTGCAGGATCGGAACCACTCATCAAGCTTGTCTTGCTCCTTGCCATTGGAACAGAACTTGCCCGTGATAAGGCCTTTGATTGGGCCATGGTGACTGCCGAGGATCTAGGAGAACGCATCCAAGCTTTGGCGATAGCCATTGTAGAGCTTGTGGGCGTGGAGGAGGTCAACAGGGGTGCAGAGCCATAGGGTGCGCCACCGCTGGGAAACGGCGGCTGTCCTCGCCTGATTTTTGATTGGGAGGAGGGATATGATGACTATCAACATATCATCGGGGAGGTTGTTGATGAAGTCTAGGCCTGCTGGAGTCTCTTGCGGTTCTTTCTCGACCCGCGTCCGCTTGTTGGCATCCTCGTTCTCCACCTCGTCGGCAGGGACGGGAACCTCTGTCTCCGTATTCACGCCGTGCTCCGGTGCTTCAGCAGACCCGGCGTCACCACTCCCTCCGATGGGGCGCTTCGGCGGCATCCTCGTACACTGACGGCTTTGAGGACTCAGAGCGATGTCGATGATGTGGGCGGAGAGAGAGGAATTGTTTGTGTGGCGAGGATGGGGGGGTGCGGCTGCTCGGTGGCGCCATTAATATAGACCAGTGGGATCGAGGCGGGCGGCGGTCCAAGGCTGTCTCGCTTCCCGGTGAGAACGATGGCTTAATGTCTAGTATGAATGAAATCTATGCTTAATTACTGAATTTTAGTTGCAAAAAATAGATAGTGATATTGATTTTTAGCTGCATATTTTGACAAATCGCAGTGTCTCTTGGCTTAGCACCGAAGTTTGGCTTTAATTTGAATACCGTAATCTGAACCGTTTGCATTGAAGAGATGCATAGATCCTGTGTTGAACTGCTTGTATGCTTCCCGATGAGACTGCGCACCGGACTGCGCTCGCATGCCTCCCATTCAGTCAAGCAGCTGTCCACACGGCACCTCCTATAGCCATTAAAACCAAGACACGTGGCATCAGGTGAATGGTTAAACCAACACACATGGTTTGAACTATACAAACGTTTGAGATATTAAAGTGGCAGCTAATTTTTTTTCACAATGCCTTTGTTGGCTGTCATTATTCGAGTGCACCTTTCTCTCAAAATGGACACGAAAAATACCACAGCATGTCAGGTGCCTTTCCACGATAGCTTGCCAAGTTTCATGAATTTCAGACGAGTTTTGGATTTACTACAATTTAAAAACCAGGCATCTCAATGTTTTGCCAGCAATCAACGGTGCCCAGGTGTTTGAAATTCATTCCCGTTTCTTGCATGGGACCTAAGCATGCACCCAAGGACACAAATTGGATTTTTCAACCAATTTATATGCAATGGAGCATGTGCATGTAGTTCAAATTCGAATTCTGCACATAAATGCATTGAAAACTCAGGTAATGCATAAAAATGTCCAAACGAACCCGGAAAAATCACAAAAAATCACACAACACTCCTGTTGGTCTATGTTGACATGAGAAAAAAACTTGAAAGCAATAAGAGTCAATGGATATCGTTTCGTCCCCAAAGGTGGAACATTCCCTACCGAAAACAATCATGCTTGTTGTGAGAAGCTCCGGTTTGTGAGAAGCATATAGCCAAACCTGCCCCAAATGGGACAAAATTTGTACCATGGCATGTTGATGCCGCTCCATGATAGCATGCCAAGTTTCATGAATTTAAGACGAGTTTTGTATTTACTAGAATTTAAAAACCAGGCATCTCAATGTTTTGCCAGCAATCAACGGTGCCCTGGTGTTTGAAATTCATTCCCATTTCTTGCATGGGACATAAGCATGCACCCAAGGACACAACTTTGATTTTTCAACCAATTTATATGCACTAGAGCATGCGCATGTAGTTCAAATTTGAATTATGCACATCAATGCATTGAAAACTCAGTTAATGCATAAAAATGTCCAAACGAACCCCAAAAAATCACAAAAATTCACACAACACTCTTGTTGTTCTATGTTGACACGAGAAAAAAACTTGAAAGCAATAAGAGGCACTGGATATCCTTTCATCCCCAAAGGTGGGACGTTCCCTACCGAAAACCATCATGCTTGTTGTGAGAAGCTTCAGTTTGTGAGAAGCATATACCCAAACCTGTCGCAAATGGGACAAAATTTGTACCATGACATGTTGATGACGCTCCATGATAGCATGCCAAGTTTCATGAATTTGAGACGAGTTTTGTATTTACTAGAATTTAAAAACCAGGCAGCTCAATGTTTTGCCGGCAATCAACGGTGCCCTAGTGTTTGAAATTCATTCCCATTTCTTGCATGGGACCTAAGCATGCACCCAAGGACACATGTTTGATTTTTCAACCAATTTATATGCACTGGATCATGCGCATGTAGTTCAAATTTGAATTATGCACATAAATGCATTGAAAACTCAGTTAATGCATAAAAATGTCCAAACAAACCCCGAAAAATCACAAAAATTCACATAACACTCCTGTTGTTCTATGTTGACCCGAGAAAAAACTTGAAAGCAATAAGAGGCAATGCATATCGTTTCATCCCCAAAGGTGGGACGTTCCCTACCGAAAACCATCATGCTTGTTGTGAGAAGCTTCAGTTTGTGAGAAGCATATACCCAAACGTGCCCCAAATGGGACAAAATTTGTACCACGACATGTTGATGACGCTCCGTGATAGCATGCCAAGTTTCATGAATTTTAGATGAGTTTTGTATTTACTAGAATTTAAAAATCAGGCATCTCAATGTTTTGCCAGCAATCAACGGTGCCCTAGTGTTTGAAATTCATTCCCATTTCTTGCATGGGACCTAAGCATGCACCCAAGGACACAGGTTTGATTTTTCAACCAATTTATATGCACTGGAGCATGCGCATGTAGTTCAAATTTGAATTATGTACATAAATGCATTGAAAACTCAGTTAATGCATAGAAATGTCCAAACGAACCCCGAAAACTCACAAAAATTCACACAACATTCCTGTTGTTCTATGTTGACATGAGAAAAAAAACTTAAAAGCAATAAGAGGCAATGGATACGGTTTCATCCCCGAAGGTGGGACGTTCCTTACCGAAAACCATCATGCTTGTTGTGAGAAGCTCCGGTCTGTGAAAAGCATGTACCCAAACCTACCCCAAATGGAACAAAATTTGTACCACGACATGTTGATGCCGCTTCATGATAGCATGCCAAGTTTCATGAATTTCAGACGAGTTTTGGATTTACTAGAATTTAAAAACCAGGAATCTCAATGTTTTGCCGGCATTCAATGGTGCCATGGTGTTTCAAATTCATTCCCATTTCTTGCATGGGACCTAAGCATGCACCCAAGGACAAAGATTTGATTTTTCAACCAATTTATATGCAATGGAGCATGCGCATGTAGTTCAAATTTGAATTATGCACATAAATGCATTGAAAACTTAGTTAATGCATAATAATGTCCAAATGAACCCTAAAAATAAAACAAATTCACACAACACTCCTATTGTTCTATGTTGACACGAGAAAAAAAACTTGAAAGCAATAAGAGGCAATGGATATCATTTCATCCCCAAAGGTGGGACGTTCCCTACAGAAAACCATCATGCTTGTTGTGAGAAGCTCTGGTTTGTGAGAAGCATATACCCAAACCTGCCCCAAATGGGACAAAATTTGTACCACGGCGTGTTGATGCCGCTCCATGATAGCATGCCAAGTTTCATGTATTTTAGACGAGTTTTGGATTTACTAGAATTTAAAAACCAGACATCTCAATGTTTTACCGGCAATCAACGGTGCCATGGTGTTTGAAATTCATTCCCATTTCTTGCATGAGACCTAAGCATGCACCCAAGGACAAAGATTTCACTTTTCAACGAATTTATATGCACTGGAGCATTTGCATGTAGTTCAAATTTGAATTATGCACATAAATGCATTGAAAACTCACTTAATGCATAAAAATGTCCAAACGAACCCTGAATATTTCCAATTCTTTTATGATCACTGCAGATAAAAGGTCTAGCAATTCAAACACCGTCCATGGCCGTTGTGACCCCATTATGTAATTCAAATCAAGACCAAAAATCAAGTAGATCCCACACAGTTTATTATGACCAACCGTGTGAGATACGACACAAAATACCTTCGGTCTGTGTCTGAATAAGGGACCGTGTCTGATGACACATTGCGTGCCAGTCTTTTGTCTGAAGCGATTCCAAATTTTCGGCTTCCGCGGAAATATCTACCTCCCCGCCCCTCCCCCTTACCAACAGCCACATTTCCCCTCTTTCCGCCTTCCTTTTCAAGTTGAAACCTTCACTCCTTGCTTGCAGCGCCGCCGCCTCCTCGCCGGCGACCCTCCTTCATGTTGCTCGGCCTCGCCTATCCAGGCATGTAATCCACACCCGACCCCCATCCTCCTCCTCCTTCCACATCCCACATGCCCCGACCGCTGGCGCGAGCACGACACCTTCCACCCAGATCACCGACCCCTCCACCAAATAAGCGCTAGTCTAATCCATGGTGCATGCAGTATAGCCAGGACCTCAAGGAGCATTTGGCAGCGGAGAACCAAATCGCGGCCGCACGCGTGGATGAGGTCGCGGTGGCTGCCATTCGTGCCGACCCCCAGATCTTGGAGGGGCACCTCACCATCGAGGCCATCGTTCACGCCTCGCGTGCCGACGCCGCGACACGGTTGCCTTCTTTAAATGAAAGTTCATGGCATTTTCTCGAGGCCACCGTCGGTGCCTTCGACGAAGACAACGAGGTGTTTTCTCAGCGTGCATGTGCTTACCTCATCTCGAGAGCCAGCAGGTTGCTGCCCAGAGCGGCTCAGGCAACTCACCACTACAACAAGGGCACCCACGATGTAGAGGACTCGCCCTCTTCCATGTCCAAGGAGCCAATCGTCATCGATATCTCCGACAATGAGGAGTAGCTTGTCTTATTAGCTCACTATAAGGACCCATGTTCAGTTTGCTAGCTACTACCTTTCCTTAACAAATTCTACTGAATTGTGATATCTACTTTTACCATGCAATCTTCTGCTATAGTGTATATGTTCTATATGTCGTGCAATGTGGTGTTCAATTAACTGTTTGGTTCAATTCTGCAAATGTGATGTTCAATTCTTCAGGGTGCAATGTTTCCAAGTTGTTAAACATGCTTGGTTTGGTTAACTGTCTGATCATCTATTAGGAGTATGTTATATTGTTCAATTGGTGTTTATTTAACTGCTTGGTTCATTTGTTGTGGCTTGGTTCACTTGTTGTTGTGTTTAGTTAACTGCTTGGTTCAATTCTGCAAATGCGATGTTCAATTGTTGTGGCTGCATTCTGTTATTGTATACCATGTGAGGAATAAATCGAATTTGGCTGTACTAAATACATGAGAAACAAATACAATTGCTATATTTCCAAGTTGTTAAGCATGCTTGGTTTGGTTTACTGTCCAATCTTCTATTAGGAGTATGTTATATTGTGCAATGTGGTGCTCAGTTAACGTTAGGTTCATTCATTGTGGTGTTTAGTGAACTGCTTTGTTCAATTATGCAATGCGATGTTCAATTGTTGTGGCTGCATTCTGTTATTGTATACCATGTGAGGAATAAATCGAATTTGGCTACACTTAATACATGAGAAACATATACAAGTGCTATATTTCCTAGTTCTTAATCATGCTTGGTTTGGATAAATGGGTTTTCCATGTGGCATGAATTAATCTGATGAATCTGCAATGTGCTTATTTATCATCAACATATTTTACGGATAGCATGCGAACCCTTACTTAACCTAATGACTAACTACCTTATATGTATTGCAGGGAAACAATGGGATGCACTGAGGTTTACAAGATGGTACTAACTATTATACCTTGCCTTTTTGTATTCCTTTGCCCCATTTCCAATATAGAGAAGATATTTAGGCACATCCTTGTTTTCAGGCTTCACTGATGATTACCTCTCAAACCACTTCTGTGGTCAGGAGGCGAGGAAAATTTTCATACAAACCCACGGTTCAATATTGAAGTGTTCCTGAAGAGGTCGAAGAATGGACGGTCAATCATCCACAGGCACTGGCCTAAAGTTGCAAAGACCTTCAACATGAATGAAGGCTCAATATTTCCCTTCCGCTTCAACAGTTTTCTAGATGATATGCATCTCTCTATGTACTGTCTATGATGCTAATTTTGAAAGGTTCTAGATGTTGCATGTGAAACTTGCTGCTGGTGCAGTTGTGTAATGGGGTAGCTGAGTGCTGAAGCTTTATCATGTTGTACTCTGATGTATTTCAATTATGAAATCCTGCTTCCTTAATATGTAAATGGAATATATTATGTGCTTAATATGAATGTCAATTAGGTTAGTAAATGGATTATTAATAATAGGGAAATTAGCCCGCTAATTGGAAAATTAACTTGCTAATTGGGTTTTCCTATTGCAAACGGTTAATGAGAAAGCACCATGGGCGATGACCTCAGGAAACGCACACAATTTCTAGGAATAAACAATGTTGGATCAATGAACACTCACACACAACATTCTCTTCAAAACTGTTTGTGTCACGCCACCTTGTGCAAACGTTTTCCTTGTAGTGACTATGTGGGATGTATATACGAACGAAAACGTTTAGTGGTGACTGACTTTGTGGGATGTACTTACGATCGGAAATGATTTCACCTGTATAATTGTATTTTTGAGCACTACTATACGTATTTCTATATTTGAGTGCTCGCCGGTCGCACACGACCTCATTTTGCCGAGCGTGTGTGCCAGGAGGGCATATCCCCAACGGTTTCTAGGTAGTGTGGGAAGGACCCCCTATCTCCCAATCTCACTTGGCGATGGTTCCGAATGCGGTCATGGAAAGGGGTGAAAACCGTTTGTTTAGGACCGACGCGCACCAGTGATGCATCGGACATAGTTTCGTTGAAGGGTCTCTAATTGTAGTGTCGCATTAGCAGCATCCCGCAGTAGTGAAACACGCCGCAAAAGAAGATTATATTGGATAGAACTCCAAGAAGGTCAGGGAGAACATTGTATTGAAGATCAAAGAGAGAGAAGAAGCCATCTAGCTACTAGCTATGGACCCGTAGGTTTGTGATGAACTACTCATGGATCATCGGAAGGCAGCAAGGATTATGTAGAAGCCCCTGTGATCGAATTCCCCCTCCGACAGAGTACTGAAAAAGGACTCCAGATGGGACTATAGAAGAACAGAAGCTTGCGGCGGCGGAAAAAGTGTTTCGGTTGGCTCTCTGGAGGTTTCCCAATATTTGAGAATTTATAGAAGTGGAATTAGGTCACACGGAGCCTCGTGGGGATCACAATGTAACAGGGTGTAACCCCTGGGTGCGCCCTGTTGCCTTGTCGTCTCCTCGTTCGTTGTCTAGACTCCTCCCAATGCTTCTAGGGTCTCTTATATGCAGAAAAAATCATCAAAAAGTTCTGTAGTGTTTGAACTTTGTTTGGTACTGATTTTCTAGAAATCCAAAAACAAGCAGAAAACATGAACTGGCACTAGGCACTGGGTTAAAAGGCTATTTCCCGAAAATGATATAAAACTGCATAAAATGCATATAAAGTATCCAGGATTGATAATATAATAGCGTGAAAAAAATAAAAAAGTATAGATATGTTACCGATGTATCAAAGGGCCCTAAGAATATCTCTCCATCGTGGGAGGAGCAAATCCCACTCTTGAACTTTCTAGTCCCTTGTCAAACTTTCCGATATGCCTGTAAGTTGTCGTTATGATCATCGTGTTACATGCGACATTGAGCAACCCCAAAGCCCACCGTATGGTAATAAGTGACTATGATACTCTCATGATCTAAGGAGCAAATTCACATGCTAACACTTCATGTTATTACAGTTGATTATAGATGATAATACCTAAATGCATAACAGACAAGATTGAGTCAATTGAATATGACCTTCCTTTCAATGTCACAATCTCAATGTTGTTTTAGGACTATGTTACACCTAAAGATTTCCTAAGATCCGAAAAACTTGATCACCAACAACACTTGAGCTAGTCCTAGAGGCAAGACTAGGAACCTTTTATTTACCGTTTATCATTCCACATCTGCATATGTGTTTTCCACTGAATCGAATATTCCAGGACAATTATAAATATGAATATATAATAATACAAATATTATTGCCTCTAGGGCATATTTCCAACAAATACCAATGCCACTAACTCGTTCTTTGCTAGAAAACTTCATTATTTTGATTTTGTTAAAGTTTTTATTTCATTTTTTCTTTAATAGTAATAACTATGTCACTAATTCATTCCGTCTTATGAAACTTCCTTTTCGCGCAAATTTCACAATTTTATGTTTAATCTTGTGTAGTACAAAAAGTTGAAGTTATGTGCAAATGTCGACAATGCACTAGTAGAAAATGGCGCTTTAAAACCGGTTTGTAAGGGCCTTTAGTGTTGGTTCTGTAACCGGCACTAAAGTGTGGGCACTAAAGCCCCACCCCCCTTTAGTACCGGTTCGGCACGAACCGCTACTAAAGGCCCACCACGTGGCGTGAGCTCGCGTCATGGTATGGGGGACCTTTAGTACCGGTTGGTGTTACCAACCGGTACTAAAGGTTTTTTTTTTTTGAAAATTTGGAACAATTTTTTTTTAATTTTCAATTTTCTGAATTATTTGATGATTTAGTCTCTAATCACCCCTCTTAACTGCTCAAAGTGTGGATCACTCATTCCAAATCGTCTAACTTCCCGACCATTCACCCATCCTCTCACTCCCCCAGCCTGAGCACGCTTAACTTCAGAGTTCTATTCCCCCTACTTTCCAAGTCTGCACTTGTTGTTTTCCTGACAAACGTAAGCTGTCAAACCTATTGACCCTCAGTAGTTTAGCTTGAGCATTAGGTCACACGTTTCACTGTTTGAGTTTGAAACTATTATTCTAAAAAACAGTAATTATTTAGTAACACTAATATTTCTTGAATAAGTTTGACCATAGTTTGACCACAGTTTGACCATAGTTTGACCAGATTTGATCAAAATTCAAAAGATTGAAATAATTATTTAGTAACACTAATATTCTTGAATAATTATGTAGTAACATTAATACTTCTTGAATAAGTAGTTTGACCATAGTTTGACCAGATTTAACCAAAATTAAAAAAAACTGAAATTTGGGCATATCTTTTTTTCCTTTTGGAATTTGAGGATTCTAAAAAATTGCAAACAGGCCATGGGCTGTCAAAATCGGATGCGAATTTTCGTGCTGAATTTTTTTGATATATTATACGTTTTTTTCGACATCGTATGCAAAAGTTATAGCCGTTTTTACATTTTCCCTACACTTTTTGCAAAACATGTCCAAATTTAAGTTTTCAAATTTTCCTAACTAGTAGATGTAGTAATATAACTACCTCTCGAAGGATTTTCTTTTTTGAAGTTTTTATCATTTTCTTTTGATTTTTTCAAAACTGAAATGGCGATAAGGGGGGGGGGGGTAGAGTATGAAAATTGCCTTATAGTTCCGGTTTGTGTCCCGGTTCATGGCGATAAGGGGGGGGGGGTAGAGTATGAAAATTGCCTTATGAAAATTGCCTTATAGTTCCGGTTCATGCCACGAACCGGTACTAAAGGTTAGTCCTTTAGTACCGGTTTGTGCCACAAACTGGTACTAAAGGTGATCGTGGGGCCCCGGCCTGACGCCAGCCTGCCACCACCCCTTTAGTACCGGTTCATGGCACGAACCGGTACTGAAGGTTCAAATTGAACCGTCATTAATGCATAGCCGTTCGAACAGACATTAAGGGTACCATTAGTACCGGATCAAAATCAAACCGGGACTAATGTGTCTCACATTAGGTCCTTTTTCTACTAGTGATGGCCTTTGGATGTTGTGCGCGTGCATGACAGGCATAGGTTGATCGAATTCTTTGGAGCTAACCTAGGTAAAATGGATCATATTGGAGATAACCTAGGTTAAATGTGTCAGTTTGGAGCTAACTTAACTAATTATGCCATTTTTGAGTTAACTAAGCATAAATATGCCGTTTTTACACATGTAAGCCAAGTGTATGTCATTATTGAGCAAACCTAGGTACCTAAGCATATTAGAGATAACTAAGCATATTACAGCTAACTTAGGTCATTTCAGAGGAAACAAAGCTAAGTATAGATCATTTTGGAGATCTGACATACCTGACATAGTTCACTCCTCCTTCTTCTCCTTCTCATTCATCATCCTGATGCACCTAGAGCGGCGAGGCAGGGGAGGCAGTGAGATGAGGACTTCTACCACAATTGGCATGGTCATGTCACCCGGCTGTGGGATCGCTGATGCCACCACCATCCCGAGGTCATTGCCAGGCACCACCACCATCATGAGGCCATCTTCAGGCAGCACCATCGCTAGGTCATCCTCAGCCACCACCATCTCTTTCCCATTGTCAGCCACCACCATCGCTTGCCCATCGTCAGCCACCACCATCTCTTGCCCATCGTCAGCCAGCACCTCCATATCCCCACTCTGCTCCTCTTCTTCCCCACTCCATTCCAGATCATCCTCGTTGTTGCTTTCGCTGTAGCCAGACTTGCTGCTGCTAGTGTTGTAGCTAGAGTCACTGCCGCTGCTCTGATTGCCAGACCAAATGCAACAAAGTTTTTTTAACAATCAGTGTGAGACAAAGCCAAATGGAGAGGAAGAAGAGGCAGAGCGTACTGGCATCAACGTCGTCCTGGTAGTGCATGCGGCACATAGTCATGTTGAACACCTTCACGATGAGCATGGCGTTGCCGTCGTACCTGAAGACAAGAAAGTACCCGTGCCTCAGGTCATTGGCACGGACGAACTACTCCAAGCCACGACACATGTACATGTGGTCTTCCTGATCACCACCTCCACATCCCAATGCCTGCGAAGCCCGCTGCCGACCTGTCGCAGCGTCACATTATTTGGCCGATGGCCGTCCAGCATCTCCGTAAAAGTGTCAGGCAGCCTCTGCAACGTGGGTCAAGGAGTCATGTAGCAAACAACAGAGTTAAGATAAAAAGATTGGTGAAGGGGAGATCTCTCGTTTTATATACCTGCCTCTTGGAGGAATTCTCAAGTATGATCGTGAAGAACTCGAAACCGTCCAACTCGTACTCCACTTTGGCAGAGCGTAGCCTGCGGTGGCGGCCTCCCCCATCTCTGATAATAAACAACATCAACAACACTTATTTAATTTCGTAGGTTAGTTGGCAATGGCAATTGGCACCCTTCAAAACTAGGGATTTTCTAGACATGAAAGAAAACTGAAAATGTTGAAAAAACAGAGCATAGTAATCTAAAAAACACAACCAGAATTAATTAAGTGTTCTGAAATCAATAAAACAACAACTTATAAGAAATAACCACAAGTTATTTGTCTCGCCAGCTTTCGTTTAGCTCATGTCTGCTAGTGCCCCTGGATTCCATCGTCATTCACAATCAGCTCGTGCTGTGTTGTGCCGTGTTGTTACCCTAGTGGGCTGTTCTCCCATTAGCATGCCACTTCTATCACACACAAATCAGAAGCAGATTCATCACACACAAATCCTCTTTACATAATGTTACTAGTATAAAAGGAAGAGGGAGATCGAATTCTTTGTACCAAATTATCTGGCTTGCGAGGGACTGACTCATCACTGTATTCTTATAGAGCTGGGCTCAACAGTGTTTAACTACCAAAGAGTAGTTGTTAAAAAAAAAGTAGTTCAGTTCATGGCCGTGCTAAGCTATGGAGGCGGCTGGCTCATTACTACGATTGATTGGTCGATGAAGGAAGGGATAATATGAAGATGCCGGAGACAGCTAGCAGGACGAGCTTCGGACCTGACCACTTTGTCTGTGTCTACCAACTAACAATAACACGAACAAACTAATCACTCTGTTCATAATACAACAATTCAATTCAGACAAATTAAGCCTACACATTATTAGCCCTATCTTATCATGTATCTAAACTACTAGTACATGCTAATTAACAACCACCAACTAATAAAGAAACCAAATCTCTCTCAATCATCATCATCGTCCACTAATCAACAATGGGCAACAAAAAATAAACCAAGGAAAAAACATTGTCATCACACATGCAACACACCATGCAGAGAAGAATAGAGCATCCATGATTGGCCCCCCTCTATAAGAGGCATTCCAAACCCGAGCCGGAGCATGCCGTTCTCCATCTTGACGACGAGGCCTGGCGGGGGAGTGCCGGCGCGCGCCATGACCTGGTCGGCAATGCCCGCGGCGAGCGCCACTGGCCGAAACCCGACCATGCCGAACCTAAACCTAAACCTAAACCTAAACAGAGAGATAGAGAGAGAAGAGGGAGGGAAGAGGGAGGGGTGCCGCACCTCGGTGTTGGGGACGGCCGGGGTTGCGGGAGGGGCCAGGTCTGGGGGTCGATGCTGACGGCGTCGGAGTCTGGTGCGGCATTGGAGGGGCCGGAGCTCGGGATGGCGGTGGTCGATGACAGATCTCGGGCGGCGAGGCAGAGGCGACGACGTCGGAGAGGCGAGGCAGAGGCCTCAGGCGGCGACACGCGGGGGCGGAGCTCGGGGCGGCGAGCGAGGCGAGGAGGAGGCGGTGATGGGGCGGGCGGAGCTCGGGGCGGTGGGGGCAATGGGGCCGAGTGGTAGGGGCGGCAGCGGGGGCGTGGGGGCGGCAGCGCGGGTGAGGTGAGGGCTGGGAGAGAGAGGGGGAGGGGGAGGTGAGGTGGGGCATGTGGGATGGTGCCGAGGGGAAACAACCGTTAAAACGACCAGATTCTTTGCCGTCGGCTGGCTGACGAAAAAGAATCTTTGCCATCGGCTAGCTGACGGCAAAAAAACTGACCGTTAGGTCGTTCTTACAGTCCGCCACCCACCATCTTTGCCGTCTGCTAGTGGACGGCAAAGATTCTATGTTGTTAGCTAGCTGACGGCGAAGAGATGGTTGATGGCAAACACCTTCTTTGCCGTCTGCTCTTTCTTTGCCGTCAGCTTTACTTAAGTTGATGACAAAGAACTTCTTTGCCGTAAGCTAGCCGACGGCAAAAAGATGGCTGACGGCAAAGATCTTGATTTCAATAGTATGACATGCCTGCTAGATGGAAAGATCGATAACAGCCTTTGGATGCTGGCATATCAGACTGGACTTTGGACTCTGCGTCTAGTCGTCTTGCGTTTTTTGGAATCTCTGCCAGGCCTTTGGACACTATGGCCTTGCCGGTTGGCGTATGTGCCTGTAAGTTATCGCTTATCGTGATGAATGGTCTGGTAGGTTCACTTGTCTTTCTTCAGCTCATGTGGTTTTTGGTGGGGTGCAGGGTTTGTCTACCGTTAGTAAATAAACAAGGCAATTACAAATGCAATATGAATATAATTACTTCGAGGCAATTCACCAGAAACTTTCTTCAAATGGTTCACCTAATTTCTTAATTGTTGTTGTCCCGTAATTACGGATGAGGAATGGTCGGAGCATAAAAAGAAATCTTGGAGTCCATTCACATGCTCAAGCAAACGATCTATCTGTCGCCGAAGAAGTCTATATATGGGCCATGATCATCATCAAGGCAAATAGAAACGCAATGCGACCATATTCGTTGCCAGAGAGTTGAGCAAAAAACCTTCAAATAGTTTGCTTAGCTTCCAAGTTGCAGTTGTCCTCTACGACAATGATGTAACGGGGCATCTAACAAAAACTATAGGTAAATAGTAAATCTGGATATCTATGTAGTGCACCCACTAGATTAATTACACATGTAATCGGGAAACACTAAATGCAAATATGCAATACACTTATCTCTATATAAAATGAGGGCATATCCAAGCATGATATGGTTAGTCTTATTAATGCTTTAATAAATATACCAATCTTAGAAAATCAATTTTAGCACTTTTTTGGCCTGGGAGCATTCAATATGGTTATCAGATATCGCAAGGCCATCCATAAGATTTAGGATCTTATCCAACAAATGAAATCTACATGTAGATTTTTTGGTTGGAGAGATCTTGTATTTAAGTGTGCTCACCACCACAGCCCATATAAAAAACCAAGTGGTGTAGAAGTCTTGCATAACCAAAGATTGATCAACAGACCTGCCTAGTGTTTACATCTTCCACAAGAAAGATGGCTAGTTCTAAAGTAATGTGGGTGTTCTGCCTCCTAGCTTTACTGGCCTTCACTTCTTGTTCCTATCATGTACGAGCAGACGATCATGCCACCAAAGAGAAAAATGAGGTGATGGAGTATGCAAGAGGTACATATTCAAAAATTACGGTGATCAGCATCCTGACCCCCACAGGAAATGTTGCCAAATAGTAAGAGAATCGAGAAACATCCATGCTATATGCCAGAAATTCACTCACGCGGATTTGCATAAGATCAGTCTAGCCAAGTGGGCTCATGTTACATATTGGTGCGGCAACGGATTGCACCCAGGGACTAATTGCGCAGGTGTGTTAATATGACTATATATATTACTAGCATTTTGATATAGTTTCCTCGCTTATCTAAATGAAATTAATTACTTACGAGGAACTCAATCTCATATGTAGGTTTCATCGTTCCAGATTATAGTGCGCCACCACCTCCAGAACACTCAGCATAAGGCTGTTTCCTTTTTTTTAGCATGATATTTAGTTGTCCATCGACATACATGGCCTCAATAGATGACTTTCACTTCTCATTTAATGGAATGCTGAATTAAATCAAAAGTCTCGAAAACAAACATAGCTTGTTCTATTCATAATACTCACTATAATAAACACTAATCAAAATTATGTGTTTGTCGGGTGTCATAGTCTTTGCCAAGATCTATTTTATGGGATATCAGCAGACCACCTATTTGATGAGAACCACACTCGGTAAAAGCAAGCACTTGATAGAGTGTTTTGTTTGCCGAGAGTTGTGACAAAAATACTCAGCAACCCCAAAACACTCGGCCAGTGCAACTTTTGATGAGAGCTCGCAACATAGAACTCAGCAACTCGGAGCCATGGGGCAAATATCCAGTGATACCGTCCATGAGATGATACCATGCTATAGAACCATGTGTTGCGTCATATCTGCATGGAATGGACAGGATCGATTCGCTAATCTATTTACATATGCTCCCTTGTAACGTTTGCGTTTTGCCCCCTGAAAGCAGTGTGTCCTTGAAAAATTACAACAGTCTCCACATCTGTCCTCCAGACCCCTGGTTCTCAGTTTCTCACACAACAAATACTTTGAAACTAAACTGGGAAGACATGGCACATTTCATTCGTTCTTACAAAAAAATCACTGGAATAGAAGCACTTCAAAACATTTGGTTGAAGTTGTACCAATCTATGAATAATTTCTGACAATTTTAATATAGTTCACAAATGTTGTGGCATTGATGTATACAGCCAAAACATTTCGTAAAATTATCCAGTATTTCCTCCGTCCCAAAATAAGTGTCTCAACTTTGTATTAACTTTAGTACAAAGCATTGTCCAACCTAGAAATAAAATGGAGGGTGTGCACACTTTAAAAAAATTGAAGTCTATTTCAGTTAACTTGCATGGGCCTTAAAAATAAGCTAATTTTTACATGGTGAAAAAAAATGTTTTCCAAAAATCTAGGTGTGCCATGGCACATCCCTGGGTATGCCACTGGTACAAAGTTGTAATAAACTTGAGACACTTATTTTGGGACAGAAGGAGTATAAAAAAGTACCATTTTGAAATAAATTCTGATCAACATCCACCCAGCTTCTCCACTTCTATCCACTTCCATCCATCCACTACTATTAAACGATGAAGCAAGAACTTTCTTATACGCACCCCATAATTAGCCCCCACAATACCACACCATCCGATTAGCACCACACGATTAGTCCCACAAATCTCAATCTAACGACCATCATTAATTTAATAAGGGGTGGTGTGGACTTAGCAATTTTTAATGACTGACCGTACTCCACCAGCAGAGGAGTATTCCAACTACCAGTCCCGTGTTTCCCTACAATCATGCGATCTGATTGCAAACTAAGGAAACTCAATCAAATCGGCTCCCTCGCCCTTGACCTCGACTTTTGTCTTCCTTGCATCACCACCGCGCCGGACGCTACCCACCAACATCGTCGCCTCGCTGCACGATCGCCATCGCCGATTGTTGCCGCTCACAACGTGGAATCCGTCATCAACGTAGTGGGCGCCCAGCAGCCTGCCCTCGCAGCGTCGAATCTGTCATCGATGTAGCGGGCGCCCAAGAGCCTACCCTCGCAGCGTGGCATCCGTCCGTGAGATCACCCGCGCGGCCGTGCCCATCCTGCACGTCCCCTGAACCAGCCGACAACACACAGCTGTAATTCTTCCTGGCACATCTTCAGGTTCAACTTTTTCCTTTGACCAGTTGCAGCATTACTCAGGATTAGAATTTTGATAATAGAGTTCTAAAAATATAAACAGTTGGAAAACAGAATGCTATAAGTCGTTCGTTTTACATCTCTAATTAATGGTTTTCTGTGGAAATGGTTAGTGTACAAGGACTAAGAGCTATACATATGTAGAGTTCATGTTGCACAATCAGACCGCCCTATCTCTTTTACCGTGACAAATCAGCTATGCTGCTACAGATCAGTAAAGGAAATTAGCTAAACTTGCGTACAGACCTCTTAGCTCCATCAGATCAGGCTAAAACCTCTCGTGTGAGGGGTCACTTAGGAACCAACTAGAACTTGTAGAGCTCGCCCTTCTTGAGTACAGAGACCATGGTGAGGATGGAGACTGGTGAACGAGTGATAAGGCACCAGCGGAGCGGCCAGTAGAAATAGCATGGCAGTATCACATCATCATTTTTTCCAGCAATCTTCCGATTCTTTAGGACACTCACCCTACTAGAAATAGATAGTTATCAATATACAGAAGAGACACACCCCCAAACTGAAAGATTAAACAACAGTGAGAATGAACCAGACCGTAACAAAATCCAAATTACGTTGAAACAGAATTTTTTTAATCAAATATTTGTAACATAAGCTAATCATGTTTAGTAAAGATTTTTTTTAATCAAATATCTGTAACATGGCCACATGAAGGAGAAATTGGAATTTTGGAAGTAAATACTTCTATTAGTACTTAAGATGATCCGTTTTGTCTAATTCACGTCTAGAAGTGTTTGAACCTTGGCTCATATGACATATTCTTGACATATCTGCACACTGCATGATCTGAACCTCGTATTACAAACTCAATCAGTTGAGATTCCATGGAAGGAACATTTGAAGTAGAAATGGATGGAAAGAATATAAGATCAAAGAAAAATAAACCATAAAGGATAATAACCTTCACACCAGCAGCACTGCATAATTGTACAGCGTCCGGCACTCCTAGGCGACAAGGATCTACATCAAATAAAGAACTCTTTACTGAAGGGTGAAAAGCTGCATGCAGCCATCAGAAGATAACTATAAGACAAAACTAAACAGAAAATGTGCCTAACTAGATTCAGACATAAAGAGATCTAAACAGAAAGCAGTTGGTTAACAAAGATAGAATACATGACGAACAAGTGATGCAAATAAAGCTGACAAACTAGCATGGCTAAATACTATTATGAATAGACACGTCCTAATTTTTTTGTTCATTTCCATCATCTCTCAATCCTCTATGTATTGTTTATGCAAAACTTGGTGTTACTTCTTCGAACCATGCAACTAGCAAGATGGAAATGTACTATTTACTCCATGTTTTCTTTTCATTCGTGACGGAGACTTCTAAAATTAGCCAAAAATGAGGACAGAATATGCAGAGACACGGGCTGACTTGGACGGCCACGCACCAGATACAGACTGAATTTATTTTCACATGATCCTAAATTGTCATTGCATGATCCTAAGCAGGAAACCAAATTGCAGGATCGATGGGCGACGTCGTAGGAATGGAAGGTAGGCTGAGTTGAGCACCGTAGATAGATCTCTTACACGGGAATCCCAAGAATAACTGCATCAGACGGGATCGAAGCCCCCTTTCCACCGGCTTCGCGAGGATATTTTTTTTGTAAAAGAGTGTTTCCCCTCTGATTTCCATTAGAGAAACCAAGTCGAAGTGCAGAGCTAGTAGTCTGATACAAACCAAACAGCAAAACAACTCGAAATAGGAGAGGGCCTAGCCACCCAGCGGCAACTCTCCCTACACAAACTAAAGACAGACCAACTAAGAGGGCATCACATAAGTTTATTACATTCCATCCAAAAGAGAGAAGGCTAAAAACTCATGAAAAGCAAAATGGCAAGATCCGAAGAAGTAGAAGCGTCTGCTCCCCGAAGCATCACATTTGTAGCCTTGGTACTCCGAAGCGCCACCCCTGCGAAGCTTTGTAGATTTCACTTGCCGACTGTTTGATGAGTCTTGCCCCCAGCATCATCGTTCTTTTCCCTAGGTCCTTTTCCCCTAGGTCCTTTTTCTGCAAAACAGCCCAGGCAGCGATCCAGTTGCACATTCTTTTGACGATCCCAATCGGGTCATTTATGATTTTCCTGACAAATACAATATCACTCCTACTATTCCAAATTGCCCATAGTAAAGCAGAGGTATCAGTCAAAACCATTTTCTTATCATTTTTGTTGAATTTATTTAACCAACTTCCAAAGCAATCATTCAGATCTTTTGTAATAAGTTTAAGGTCAAAAGCACACCCAACCAGGTTCCAAATGAGTCTAGCAACAGAACAAGAGAAGAATAGGTGATCTATATTCTCATCTTCCCCACACAGCACACAGTGTTTGTCTCCTTTACAACCCCTTTCCAGTAAATTATCTATGGTCAGAGTACTTTCTTTATTCAGGAGCCAAAGAAAAAACTTAATTTTTGCAGGCACTTTCACCTGTTGGGGAACATAGTAATTTCAAAAATTTCCTACGTACACGCAAGATCATGGTGATGCATAGCACCGAGAGGGGAGAGTGCGTTCACGTACCGTCGTAGACCGAAAGCGGAAGCGTTAGCACAACGCGGTTGATGTAGTCGTACGTCTTCACGATCCGACCGATCAAGTACCGAATGCACGTTACCTCTGAGTTCTGCACACATTCAACTCGATGACGTCCCTCGAACTCCGATCCAGCCGAGTGTTGAGGGAGTGTTTCGTCAGCATGGCGGCGTGGTGACGATGATGATGTTCTACCGACGCAGGGCTTCGCCTAAGCACTGCTACGATATGATCGAGGTGGATTATGGTGGAGGGGGGCACCGCACACGGCTAAGAGATCAAGAGATCAATTGTTGCCTCTATGGGGTGCCCCCTGGCCACGTATATAAAGAAGTGGAGGAGGGGAGGGGCCGGCCCTCTTTATGGTGCACCCTAGGGGAGTCCTACTCCCACCGGGAGTAGGATTCCCCCTTTCCTAGTAGAACTAGGAGCCCTTCCAAGTAGTAGGAGTAGGAGAGAAGGAAAGGGAAAAGAGAAGAGAAGGAAGGAGGGGGTGCAGCCCTTCCCCCTAGTCCAATTCGGACTAGTCCTTGGGGGGGCGCACGGCCTGCCTCTCTCTCTTTCCCCTAAAGCCCAATAAGGCCCATACACTCCCCGGCGAATTCCCGTAACTCCCCGGTACTCCGATAAATACCCGAATTACTCGGAACCTTTCCGATGTCCGAATATAGTCGTCCAATATATTGATCTTTACGTCTCGACCATTTCGAGACTCCTCGTCATGTCCCCGATCTGATACGGGACTCCAAACTACCTTCGGTACATCAAAACACATAAACTCATAATATAACCGTCATCGAACTTTAAGCGTGCGAACCCTACGGGTTCGAGAACTATGTAGACATGACCGAGACACGTCTCCGGTCAATAACCAATAGTGGAACCTAGATGCTCATATTGGCTCCTACATATTCTACGAAGATCTTTATCGGTCAAACCGCATAACAACATACGGTGTTCCCTTTGTCATCGGTATGTTACTTGCCCGAGATTCGATCGTCGGTATCTCAATACCTAGTTTAATATCGTTACCGGCAAGTCTCTTTACTCGTTCCGTAATACATCATCCCGCAACTAACTCATTAGTTGCAATGCTTGCAAGGCTTAAGTGATGTGTATTACCGTGTGGGCCCAGAGATACCTCTCCGACAATCGGACTGACAAATCCTAATCTCGAAATACGCTAACCCAACAAGTACCTTCGGAGACACATGTAGAGCACCTTTATAATCACCCAGTTACGTTGTGACGTTTGGTGGCACACAAAGTGTTCCTCCGGTAAACGGGAGTTGCATAATCTCATAGTCATAGGAACATGTATAAGTCATGAAGAAAGCAATAGCAACAAACTAAATGATCAAGTGCTAAGCTAACAGAATGGGTCAAGTCAATCACATCATTCTCCTAATGATGTGATCGCATTAATCAAATGACAACTCATGTCTATGGTTAGGAAACATAACCATCTTTGATCAACGAGCTAGTCAAGTAGAGGCATACTAGTGACACTCTATTTGTCTATATATTCACACATGTATTATGTTTCCGGTTAATACAATTATAGCATGAATAATAAACATTTATCATGATATAAGGAAATAAATAATAACTTTATTATTGCCTCTAGGGCATATTTCCTTCAGTGTCCCACTTGCACTAGGGTCAATAATCTAGTTCACATCGCCATGTGATTTAATACTAATAGTTCACATCACCATGTGATTAACACCCATAGTTCACATCGACATGTGACCAACACCCAAAGGGTTTACTAGAGTCAATAATCTAGTTCACATCGCTATGTGATTAACACCCAAAGAGTACTAAGGTGTGATCATGTTTTGCTTGTGAGAGAAGTTTAGTCAACGGGTCTGCCACATTCAGATCCGTAAGTATTTTGCAAATTTCTATGTCAACAATGCTCTACACAGAGCTAATCTAGCTAATTGCTCCCACTTTCAATATGCATCTAGATTGAGATTTAGAGTCATCTGGATTAGTGTCAAAATTTGCATCGACGTAACCCTTTACGACGAACCTTTTTGTCACCTCCATAATCGAGAAACATATCCTTATTTCATTAAGGATAATTTTGACCACTGTCCAGTGATCTACTCCTAGATCACTATTATACTCCCTTGCCAGAAACAGTGTAGGGTATATGATACGTCTCCGTAGTATCTACTTTTGCAAACACTTTTGCCCTTGTTTTGGACTCTAACTTGTATGATTTGAATGGAACTAACCCGGACTGACGCTGTTTTCAGCAGAATTGCCATGATGTTGTTTTATGTGCAGAAAACAAATATTCTCGGAATGACCTAAAACTCCACGAAACATCTTAGAAAAAATAATAAAAAATCCTCGCCAAAGATGAAGACCAGGGGGCCCACACCATGTTCATGAGGGTGGGGGGCGCGCCCCCCCTAGGGCGCGCCCCCTAACTCGTGGGCCCCCTGGATGCCCTCCGACGCCAACTCCAACTCTATATATTTGCTTTCGGAAAGAAAAAAATAGGGAAAAGAAATCATCGCGTTTTACGATACGGAGCCACCGCCAAGCCCTAAAACCTCTCTGGAGGGCTGATCTGGAGTCCGTTCGAGGCTCCGGAGAGGGGGATTCATCGTCGTCGTCATCATCAACCATCCTCTATCACCAATTTCATGATGCTCACCGCCGTGCGTGAGTAATTCCATCGTAGGCTTGCTGGACGGTGATGGGTTGGATGAGATTTATCATGTAATTGAGTTAGTTTTGTTAGGGTTTGATCCCTAGTATCCATTATGTTCTGAGATTGATGTTGCTATGACTTTGCTATGCTTAATGCTTGTCACTAGGGCCCGAGTGCCATGATTTCAGATCTGAACCTATTATGTTTTCATGAATATATGTGAGTTCTTGATCCTATCTTGCAAGTCTATAGTCAGCTACTATGTGTTATGATCCGGCAACCCTGAAGTGACAATAATCGGGACCACTCCCGATGATGACCATAGTTTGAGGAGTTCATGTATTCACTATGTGCTAATGCTTTGTTCTGGTTCTCTATTAAAAGGAGGCCTTAATATCCCTTAGTTTCCAATAGGACCCCGCTGCCACGGGAGGGTAGGACAAAAGATGTCATGCAAGTTCTTTTCCATAAGCACGTATGACTATATATGGAATACATGCCTACATTACATTGATGAATTGGAGCTAGTTCTGTGACACCCTATGTTATGACTGTTACATGATGAACCGCATCCGGCATAATTATCCATCACTGATCCGGTGCCTACGAGTTTTCCATATACTGGTTTACGCTTATTTACTTTCCCGCTACTACTGTTACAATCACTACAAGATACCAAAAAAATTACTTTTGCTGTCTTTACTTTTGTTGCCGCTACCACCACTATCATATTACTTTGCTACTAAACACTTTGCTGCAGATACTAAGTTTCCAGGTGCGGTTGAATTGAAAACTCAGCTGCTAATACTTGAGAATATTCTTTGGCTCCCCTTGTGTCAAATCAATAAATTTGGGTTGAATACTCTACCCTCGAAAGCTGTTGCGATCCCCTATACTTGTGGGTTATCAAGACTAATTTCTGGCACCGTTGCCGGGGAGCATAGCTCTATTCTTTGAGTCACTTGGGATTTATATCTGCTTATCACTATGAAGAACTTAAGAGATCCAAAAACCAAGATCTATCCCTCAACTACCAGGGGAGGTAAGGAACTGCCATCTAGCTCTGCACTTGATTCACCTTCTGTTATGAGTAAGTTTGCGACACCTAGACCTGCTTCTGCTATTCGTTTTGATATGTCGCATGTTATTGATGATGCCACTTCTGCTATGCATGATACTTATGATGAAACTGCTTCTATGTCTGATACTACTGTGCCCCTTGGTAAATTTCTTGATGAACAAATTGCTAGGGCTAGAGAAAAAGAAATTATTGAATCTGAATATGATGGTGATAGTGATGATGAAAATATGTCTGTTATTCCTGAGGGTTAACTTTTTGATATGGAATCTTCTACCGCTGTTTTAGCTTGCAAAGATAGATATGAGGTTAAGAGGTTATTAGTTAAATGGAACAAAGAATCACTTAGAGATAAAATGAAACCCGACCCTGCTTTTGCTACTTCACCTATTTGTGTTCCTGATAAGGACTATGAATTCTCTGTTGATCCTGATGTAATTACTTTGGTTGAATCTGATCCGTTTTATGGCTATGAATCTAAAACTGTTGTGGCACATCTTACTAAGTTAAATGATATAGCTGCCCTGTTTACTAATGATGAGAGATTGCATTACTTTTATATACTCAAAATATTTCCGTTCTCATTAAAGGGTGATGCTAAGATATGGTTTAATTCTCTTGATCCTGGTTGTGTGCGTAGTCCCCAGGATATGATTTATTACTTCTCTGCTAAATATTTCCCTGCTCATAAGAAACAAGCTGCTTTGAGGGAAATATACAACTTTGTGCAAATTAAAGAAGAGAGTCTCCCACAAGCTTGGGGGAGGCTCCTCAAGTTACTTAATGCTTTGTCTGATCATCCTCTTAAGAAACCCGAAATACTTGATATCTTTTATAATGGACTAACCGATGCTTCCAGAGATTACCTGGATAGTTGTGCTAGTTCTCTTTTCAGGGAAAGAACACCGGATGAAGCTGAAATCCTATTGAATAATATGTTGACAAATGAAAATAATTGGGCACCTCCTGAGCCACCTCCTGAGCCAGCTCCTGCTCTAATTACTGAGCCTATTCTTAAACCAACTCAGAAGAAGAGAGGTGTTTTATTCCTCAGTCCCGAAGATATGCAAGAGGCAAAGAAATCTATGAAAGAAAAAGGTATTAAAGGTGAAGATGTTAAGAATTTACCTCCTATTGAAGAAATACATGGTCTTAATATACCGCCTGTTGAAGAAACATATGATCTCAATTCTTTATTTATTGAAGAACCTCCTGATCCCGATATTCCGACACAGGTAGTAAAGGTAAATTCTCTCTATAGATATGATAAAGCTGAAGTTCCTCCTACTAAAATTGCTAGTCAGTGCTTGGATGAGTTTGATAACTTTATGTTTAAGCAAGACAACTTCAATGCTTATTTTGGTAGACAATTAAAAGAAAATGCTTATATGATTAGACGCTTGGGTGATTATATGGCTAATATTAAAGGTGAACTTAAACTTGTTAGCAAACATGCTTCTATGGTTACCACTCAAGTAGAACAAGTACTTAAGGCTCAAAAAGAAGTGCTTGATGAAATGAATAGCAACAAAAAAGATTATGCTGTTAGAGTGGCTACTAGAACTAGTAGAATGACTCAGGAACCTTTGTATCCTGAAGGCCACCCTAAGAGAATCGAGCAAGATTCTCAAAGAAATAATACTGATGTTCCTAGTTCTTCTAAAAAGAAGAAGAAGAAAAATGATAGAACTGTGCAAACTTCTAGTGAACCTATTGCTGAACCACCCGATAATCCAAATGATATTTCTATGTCCGATGCTGAAACACAATCTGGTAATGAACATGAACCTAATGAAAATATTAATGATGATGTTCATGATGATGCTCAACCTAGTAATGATAATGATGTAGAAATTGAACCTGCTGTTGATCTTGATAACCCACAATCAAAGAATCAACGTTATGATAAAAGAGACTTTGTTGCTAGGAAACATGGTAAAGAAAGGGAACCTTGGGTTCAGAAACCCATGCCTTTTCCTCCGAAACCATCCAAGAAAAAGGATGATGAGGATTTTGAGCATTTTGCTGAAATGATTAGGCCTATCTTTTTGTGTATGCGATTAACTGATGTGCTTAAAACAAATCCTTATGCTAAATATATGAAGGATATCATTACTAATAAAAGAAAGATACCGGAAGCTGAGATTTCCACCATGCTTGCTAATTATACTTTTAAGGGAGGAATACCAAAGAAACTTGGAGATCTTGGAGTACCTACTATACCTTGATCCATTAAAAGAAATTATATTAAAACTACTTTATGTGATCTTGGAGCCGGTGTTAGTGCTATGCCTCTCTCTTTATATCATAGACTTGACTTGAATAAGCTGACACCTACCGAAATATCTTTGCAAATGGCTGATAAATCAACTGCTATACCTGTCGGTATCTGTGAGGATGTGCCTGTTGTGGTTGCAAACGTTACTATTTTAACGGACTTTATTATTCTTGATATTCCCGAGGATGATAGTATGTCTATTATTCTTGGAAGACCTTTTCTTAATACTGCAGGGGCTGTTATTGATTGCAACAAAGGCAATGCCACTTTTCATGTTAATGGTAATGAGCATACACTTTCCGAGGAAACAACCTCAAGTTCATAGTATCAACTCCATTGGAAAAATTCCATCGATTATAATTGGAGGTTTTGAATTTCCTCTTCCTACAGTCGAAAAGAAATATGATATACTTATTATAGGGGATGTGCATATCCCCGTTGAGGTAACCTAGTGTTATTCGAAATTTCTCTGGTTTCATTTGTTAACAAGACTTGATAAACCTTGTTAGTGGATTCTTTTTGATGAGCATGAGATGGATGAAACTAGAAGCACAACCTTCTGTACCCTCTCTATATTTTCTGTTAATTAGTAGAAATAAAGTAAAAATAGTATTTTTCTGTCTGTTTCCTGACTTATCTGTGCAATATAAAAATATCCCGAAAATAAAATTCCTCATAATTGCATGCCAATTTAATATGATTTTTTGGGAATATTTGAGGATTTACTGTGCAAAAATTACCGCGGGAGGAGCTGCCACCTGGCCACGAGGGTGGTGGGCGCGCCCCCCTCTAGGGTGCGCGCCCCTGCGTCATGGGCCCACGGTGGCCCTCCTCCACTTATCTCAGCACCCATCTTCTTCCTCTGTCTCACACAAACCCGAAAAACCAACTCAAGCACGAGTTCTAGCCACTTTTGCTGTGATTTTCGATCTCCTTGCTCAAAGCACCTCTCGCGAAACTGCTTGGGGAGATTGTTCCTTGGTATGTGACTCCTCCATTAGTCCAATTAGTTTCTGTTCTAGTGCTTTATTCTTTGCAAATTTGTGCTGCATAGGTGACCATGTTCTTGAGCTTGCATGTCAAATTTATATGGTTCCAGGTAGTTTTGATGCATGATATAGGCCCTAGGCACTTGTAGGAGTAGTTGCTATCAATATTATTGAGTTTGGTTTACTTTTATTTTGAAGTTACTAAAAAATTCAGAATTTTTCAGTGAAAAACAATATGCTTAGGAAGATGTTCCAAGGTGGTTCTTCCAAGAAGCAAGGACCCAGGATTGCTATGCGCGATGCTGACGAGGATCCACCAAGAGACGCTCCAGTACGGCCTTGCGAATGGCTGTTGGAAAACTTTATGGACCTTGCCGGAATTAAAGAAGAACGAAAGGCATATTTGCGCAATGCCGGTCTTGAGGATTTTGAGGCTAACAAATGCCCCCAGTATCATGATCTCACAAGTTCATTTGTGAGGAGGTTTGAGTATTCATCTTCGCGTAATTCTCGTGCAGTCATGTTTGATCCCTATGACAAATCTTATACCATGGACTTAGAGGAATTTACTTCTGCTTGCAAACTTCCATCATGGGGTAGTGTCAGGGACCCCGCTAAATCTGAATTTAGAAACTTTCTTGCTAGTATAACTATGGGGGAATCTAGAGATATAACGCAGGCTACCATAGGGAGCATTCACTTTCCTGCTATACATTATTTTGCTCTCTTCATCGGTAGATGTATAAATGCTAAGGATGAAGCATGTCACATGTGTGTCCCTGATCTTAGCATTCTTAGGAGTGCTGTGTTAGGAGACCAATCTTATCATATGGGAGGCATTGTACCTTGTAGGTTGCATCATAATAGACATAATGGAGATTTCTTTGGAGGAATTTATGCAACCCGCTTAGCTCATTTTCTTGAGATAGACATTCGTGAGGGTGATACGGAGTTGCCTCCTACATATTTAGATTATAACTCTATGGCTTCGCACCAGTTTGTCGAGAGGCCTGAATCACCTCTCTTATATCGTTTAATTTTTGATAAACGACGTGTTTTCCTTATTACTCTCCCTGCTCCTGCCTTCTTTGATTCACAGACAAAAAAAGATATGTTATTACCAGAGAGGAGGCAGAAGAGTACGAGAGGAGAGCGGAGGCATCTCGACTCCACATTGCAGCTTAGCAGGCGATAACCGCTGCACATTAGTACGATCCCAACTATTCCTCGTCATAGTACGACCCCAACAGCTACACCTATGGGTATCCGCCAGGCTATCTCTGGCAATAGACCAACTTAGGCCAAAAGCCTAAGCTTGGGGGAGTACGTATTTCTCACCGACATTACATTTATGTTCAGACACACTCATTACTAGATGTCGGTGCTCATACTCTTTCACTGTAATATCCATGCTAGTTTATTTTCTTTTTCCCGCTTTCTTCTTGTGTGTTTGTTAAACCTTAAGAAAAACCAAAAAAATTAGTAGTAGTTTATTTTTCTGCTATAGTAGTAACAATTAAAAACAAAACCCAAAAATATTTCCCGTTCTTCTTTTTGCTTGTTGGGAGCTTTCCCGTAGAAATATTTTTATTTCTTTTCTTTTCTTTGGGGGTCAGTAGGAGAAGACCTTAATTAAATTGTTGAAGTGGCTCTTATATGCATTATTGTTGATTTAACCAAGAGCCCATATTGCCTTGTCTTCTCCTGTTTATTGAATGCTCGGAGATTCCAACTTACTCCAATGCACGTACACTCTTATTATTATTCACACCGTTCGGTCGTGCAAGTGAAAGGCAATTATGATGATATATGATGGAATGACTGAGATGAGAAAAGCTGGTATGAACTCGACCTCTTTTGTTTTTGTAAATATGATGAGTCCCTCGTTCTCGATTCAGCTTGTTATGAATAAACATGTTTGCAATGACAATTAGAGATCATAGTTGCTTGTGCCATGCTTGATTAACTATGAGATATAATGATTTACCTTGTGTGCCAACATGCTATTGAGGTGGTTATGATGTGGTATGATGGGGTGGTATCCTCCTTTGAATGATTTAAGTGACTTGACTTGGCACATGTTCACGCATGTAGTTGAAACAAATCAACATAGCCTTCACGATATTTATGTTCATGGTAGATTATATCCTACTCATGCTTGCATCAAATGTTTATTAATTTTAATGCATGTACATGGCTGTTGTCGCTCTCTAGTTGGTCGCTTCCCAGTCTTTTGCTAGCCTTCACCTGTACTAAGAAGGAATAGTGCTTGTGCATCCAATCCCTTAAACCTCAAAGTTATTCCAGATGAGTCCTATTGGGGATATTACTGCTGGGCATAAACCGGCCTATCTGGGTCGGGTCAACTTCATTAGTAGTTCCAGAGTGATAAAGCCCAAGAAGGCAGATGAGGGCCTAAGGCCCGTAGCCGGTTCAAGACTTGTAGCTATAAACCGGGATTTTTATATAAACTTGTATTGTAAGTTAGGAATAAGGAGAGACCAACCCAGAATACGAATATCGACCGGTGTTGGGACTCTGTGAACCGACGGGTGTCACCCGTGTATATAAGGGGACGACCCGGCGGCGGTTCAGAGATAGACAACAACTCGAGACATAGGCAAAGCTTGTTTGGTACCTAGTCATCAAAACCCCATCAATTCCATCACAACTAGACGTAGGCTTTTACCTTCATCGAAGGGGCCGAACTAGTATAAACTCTCTTGCGTCCCTGTGTCCGCTTTAACCCCTTCAAGCTAACCCGTCGCGATGGCTCCACGACTAAGTCCTTTCTCTAGGACATCTGCCGTGACAAAGCCACGACAGTTGGCGCCCACCGTGGGGCTATCGCACGATGGTTTCCGGTTCTTGGAGGGCCGCTTTGAAGGACTCGAGGGCTACGCTGTAGGTCGGATGACTAAGAGTCATCGCGGCAAATTCTACATCGACGATGCAGGCTGGGGCCCCGAGGCCGGCTCAGTTGAGTACGGGTACCGGGTCCCCTTTGGTGGCATTCACGTTTTCATTGGCAAGATCAGTGAACCGGGCCCTAAGCCGGACATCTGCACCGAACTCGTCGAGACGGCTCAGCGTGCGTGATCCGCCCGGGTTAAACCGGCCATGAAGCGTGCCTTCGTGGGAGTCATCCATGGAGGAAGTAATGAGGATGGATTGGAATCTCGCGGCGATACCGTCATTTGTTCCGATGACGAGTCATCGACCGGAGAAACCGAATCTCTTTATCAGCTACAAGACGGCCGGATTGGGGGCTGTTCCGATGGCGACAATGTTCCGGACCCCTCTGATCTGCCCAACCGGGTTGGAATATTCATGACTGGCACACAAGCAGCGCTTCATTCTTCGACCGCTGCGGCAACAACCTCCGGTTCAGTAGCAGCGACGGCTGCCGGGGCAGGAGGCCCTGTGCGCCCGCCGGCTCAAGTTCTATCAGAGCTGTTTGATGCATTGGCTGTGCTTATGGCGGAGGCTAATCCGGCGGATCGGGGCGTTCACAACGCCGAGATTGCAAAAGTGAAGGAATAGATCACCCAGGCCAAGGCAGATCTGGCAGCTGAGGACACCAGGATGGCCATGGAGCGGGCCGCTTTAGACGCACAAGCCTACAGGCTCAGGTTGGACCAGAGTGCGTCGCGGGAAGTCATGAGGAGGAGGTACCGATCCCGTTTGCCTCCGGTTTTTGAGGCCAGAGACCTTTTCAACACTCCAGGAGTAGGAACCGGCAATCCGCTGGAGGGAAACCGGGCGGAAGCTCCCGGGACTGGTGCACTGGTTCAGCCTCGTCAGATGGACCCGCCTCGTCAAAACACCGTTATACCTTAGGCTGTTTTAACACCTCCGGGTCACTACTCCAACCCGATGGACAATCTCATTGCCGCTGCTGCACGGCTGGAGGCCATTCCAATTGAAGGTGATTCGCCGCAGGCAATAGAGACGCGACGGGTCAAGGAACTTCTGAGGACAGCTTTGGTCCAACATGAAGCATATTCGTACAGTCGTGAATGGATCCACTCGACCCCCCGTCCAAGCTGGAGCTATAGCAGACATATGGATGAACCGACAGTGTCGAGTAACGAACGACGTGGAGCACCCCATGGCAACAACCCGATGGGTGGTGCTGATAACGCTCAGGAAGTGGTGAACCGGGCCCGAGCGTGCAGGTAGGCCGAGTTAGCCACACATCATCAGGCTCGGCAGCTCACGCCGGTTCGTCCAACCATCTCGATCGAACCTGGTGTTACTTCTAGTTCTTTGGGGGTGCCTTGCCTTATCCCCGCTTTACGCAATGTGTGCCTGCCCAAGGATTTCAAGGGCCCGCGCAAGGTACCAAATTACACGGCGGATCAGCCTCCAGAGACATGGGTGGAGAGCTATGAGATGGCCATGGAGATGCTTGATGTGTATGACGTGGCGTGTGCGAAATACTTCACCATGATGCTTGAAGGAACGGCCCGTACTTGGTTAAAAAGCTTGCCGGCTAATTCAATCAGTTCATGGGCCCAATTACGAGCCCGGTTTATCAGCAATTTCAAGGATACATGTAAACAGCCTATGTCGATAGTGGACTTAGCTGCATGCGTCCAGGAGGAAGGAGAATCAACGACTCATTGGGTGCGCCGGGTTTCACAAGTGTTACACTCATCAGACCGCATCAACGCTGACACCACAGTGTTAACCCTAGAAGGCAACTGCCGGTTTGGGCCCCTGAAGCTAAAGTTGGGACGGATGAAGCGTCATTGCATTGACATGGGGACCCTCATGGCCGCTTTGGTGAAATATGCTGATTCTGATAGTACCAAGGATCCCGAATCTGATGATGACAAGACAGGGAAGGGAAAGAGGAACATCAACTCCAAAGGTCAGCAGCATCACTGGGCAGGCAATGGTGGTGGAGGCAAGCGTAAAGTGGATGGTAACATGGACTTTGTGGCTAATACCAACGTGCAGGACAATGGGCAGCGACGCAAGGGTAAACCGAAAAATCGTAATGGGGCACCCAACCCTAACCCAGACCGCCTAAACTATCTGCTAAGCCAGCCCTGTCCAAGACATGGGACGAAGGAGGCGCCAGCAAACCACCTTTGGAAGGATTGCTTTATTATGCAGGAGTTCAAGAATTCTAATAATTTCCGGTATGATCATGAATCTAGCGGTGGCTCAAGATCCTGGCCGGGTTATGGTGGAGGAAGTTCCGATTCAGGATTTAATGGTAATCCGGGCGGACATAATGGTCAAAATAGTCAGAACAACCAGGATGGTTACAACCAACAGCAGCAACAGTCAGGTTACCAGAGCAACCCAAAGCAGTTGAGTAGTGGGCAGTACCATGTCTTCACCACTAGCTTGGACAAGCGAGACCGGAAGGTTCAGAGGCGGGCGGTCAACTCTGTTGAACCGGCCATACCCCGTTATCTACATTGGTCTGAACAGCCAATCATATGGAGCAGAGAGGATCACCCTCCCCAGGTCGATAATTCGGGTCAGTTGGCTCTGGTGGTGGCGCCTCAGGTGGGAGGTTACAAGTTCACCAAGGTGCTCATGGATGGAGGTAGCAGCATTAATATCTTGTACTATGAGACCTTCCGTCGTATGGGACTGACAGATAAAAATCTTAAACCGTCTAATACGGTGTTCCACGGTGTAGTACCTGGCAGATCAGCATATCCTGTTGGTAAGATAGATCTGGAAGTGGCCTTTGGGGATGATCATGATTCCAGGTCGGAGACATTGATGTTTGAAGTGGTGAAAATCCAAAGTCCATATCATGCCCTATTTGGGCGACCGGCCTACGCCAAGTTTATGGCACGGCCCTGTTATGTGTATTTGCAGCTCAAGATGCCGGGTCACAAGGGGACAATAACGGTTCACGGAAGCCGCAAAATCGCTTTGGAGTGCGAGGAAGGTGATGCGGCCTATGCAGAGTCGGTTTGTGCCACCGAGGAGCTAAAGTATTATAAGGACAATGTTGATCCGGCGGACATGACTCCATTAAAGAAGCCAACTACGAAGCATGATCCGGCCCTGAAGTTCAAATCGGCAGCAGAAACTAAGCTTGTTGACTTTGTACCTGGCGATTCGTCCAAGCAGTTTAGCATCAGTGCTAATTTGGATCCGAAATAGGAAAGCACGCTCATCGAGTTCATCCATGAGAATCGGGACATTTTTGCATGGAAGCCCTCTGACATGCCAGGTGTACCGAGGCAACTCGCTGAGCACACCCTTAATGTGGATCCTAAATACAAACCGGTGAAACAGTTCCTTCGCCGGTTTAATGAAGAAAGACGCAAGGCAATTGGAGAAGAGGTAGCCAGGCTCTTAGCAGCTGGTTTTATTGTTGAAGTTTTTCACCCTGAGTGGCTTGCCAATCCGGTGCTGGTCCTTAAGAAAAACGACACCTGGCGTATGTGTGTGGATTACACAGATCTTAATAAAGCTTGTCCAGCAGATCCTTTTGCCCTCCCCCGTATTGATCAAATTATTGATGCTACGACGGGTTGTGAGCGTTTAAGTTTTTTGGATGCATATTCTGGCTATCATCAGATCAAAATGGCAGTTAAGGACCAGGAGAAAACGGCATTCATAACTCCCTTTGGAGCCTTCTGCTATGTGTCTATGCCCTTTGGGCTCAAGAGTGCCCAGGCAACTTATCAATGTTGTGTGCAAAATTGTCTACACAAACAGATTGGCCGTAATGTACACGCCTACGTGGATGATATCGTGGTTAAATCCAGGGAGAAGGAGACTCTGATTGGTGATTTAAAGGAAACTTTTGATAACCTGAGGACATACAAGATGATGCTTAATCCGGACAAATGCGTCTTTGGTGTACCGGCGGGCAAGTTATTAGGCTTCCTGGTGTCCAATAGGGGAATTGAGGCTAATCCGGAGAAGATCACAGCCATCACCTCCCTGGCTAAACCGAAGTATATCAATGATGTTCAACGCCTGGCAGGCCGGATTGCCGCGTTAAGCCGGTTTATCAGTCGTCTTGGTGAGAAGGCAATCCCTTTGTATCAGATGTTGAAGAAGACGGATCAGTTTGTCTGGAGTTCTGCTGCTGATGAAGCATTTGAGGACTTAAAGCGGCAATTGGCCAATCCGCCTGTGCTCGCCGCTCCCATTGACAAGGAGCCGTTACTGCTATATGTTGCTGCTAATGCTCGGGCGGTCAGCATGGCTACTGTGGTGGAGCGAAAGGAGGCAGGTAAGGAGCATCCGGTTCAACGTCCGGTCTATTATATCAGCGAGGTGCTCATTGAATCCAAGCAAAGGTATCCGCATTGGCAGAAGCTGGTGTATGGAGTTTTTATGGCAAGCCGGAAGCTTAAACAATACTTCCAAGGGCATCCAATTATGGTGGTCAGTTCTGCTCCTTTGGGGGATATCATCCAGAACCGGGAAGCAACTGGCCGGATTGCCAAGTGGGCTATAGAGCTTGGGCCGCACAATTTCAAGTATGTGCCTCGGACGGCGATTAAGTCTAAAGCACTAGTTGATTTTATCAATGATTGGACGGAAATGCAAGCACCTGAAGAAAAGCCGGATCACACATATTGGACCATCCATTTTGACGGATCCAGGCAATTGGAAGGTTCGGGGGCTGGAGTCGTATTAACTTCCCCACAAGGTGATAAGTTTTGTTATGTTCTCCGCTTAATGTTCCCTTGTACTAACAATGCAGCTGAGTATGAAGCCTTCCTCCATGGTCTCCGGATGGCTAAGGAGATGAATCTAGGTCGAGTTAAATGCTTCGGTGACTCGGACCTCGTGGCTCAGCAAGTGTCTGGCACTTGGGACTCCAAGGATCCACTCATGGCAGCATATCGTCGTGAGGTGGATATTGTTGCAGGTCATTTCAAAGGCTATCAGGTGGACCACGTGGACTGGCGGAAAAATGAAGCGGCGGACGCTTTAAGCCGGCTGGGCTCTCAGCGCAAACCGGTTCCGCCCAATGTTTTTCTGGATGTGCTGCACAACCCGTCGGTCAAGATCCCTGGTGAAGCGGATTTGGCTATTCCTGATCCGGAAGCTCAATTGGTGACAGCTCTTCATGTTATTCCGGATTGGACGCTTCCCTACCTGGCGTACAAGAACCGGGGCGAGTTACCAGAGGATGAGACTCTGGCCAGACAGATAATCCGGCGATCCATGTCCATGACTATTATCAACGGCGAGTTGCATCATTGCAGTGTGTCAGGAGCATTTCAATGCTGTGTGTCTCCTAAAGAAGGCCGTGAAATTTTGCGTGAGATCCACGCAGGAGATTGTGGTCACCACGCCGGTTCAAAATCTCTGGTGGCTAAAGCGTTTCGCCATGGCTTCTATTGGTTACCTGCTCATGCTGATGCAGAGGATCTAGTCAGACGATGTGATGGTTTCCAAAAGTTCTCAAGACGTGCTCATGTACCAGCTCAAGAATTGAGAATGATTCCAATTACTTGGCCATTTGCGACTTGGGGGCTGGATATGGTTGGGCCTTTCAAAAGGTCCAAAGATAAGAAGACCCACCTCCTGGTGGCGGTTGACAAGTTTACAAAGTGGGTGGAGGCAGAACCTGTTAGCAAGTGTGATGCGGCCACGGCGGTTCAGTTCATTAAAAAAGTGATTTTCCGGTTTGGCTTTCCACACAGTATCATCACAGATAATGGTACCAATTTGTCCAAAGGTGCCATGAAGGAGTTCCGCGAACGGGAGCACATCTGGCTCGACGTTTCATCAGTGGCACACCCACAGTCCAATGGTCAAGCAGAAAGAGCTAATCAAGAGATCTTGAGAGGCATCAAGCCCCGGCTCATAGTTCCTTTGCAGAGAACGCCGGGTTGTTGGGTAGAAGAATTACCATCTGCGTTATGGAGCATCAATACAACACCCAATAGGTCAACAGGATACACACCGTTCTTCATGGTTTATGGAGCAGAGGCGGTTCTCCCCAGTGATATCCGTCATGATTCACCTCGTGTGATGGCTTATATTGAAGCGGACAACGAGACAGCATGGCAAGATGCTTTGGACCGGTTGGATGAAGAGCGTGACATAGCAGCCGCCCGATCGGCGATTAACCAACAGGATCTCCGTCGTTATCACAGTGACCAAGTCAGAACCAGAACCTTCCAGGAAGGAGATTTGGTGCTTCGGCTCATCCAAGATCAGACTGATATGCATAAGTTATCCCCACCTTGGGAGGGGCCTTTCGTGGTCAACAAGAATCTGCACAAAGGCTCATACTATCTGATCGATATTCGAGAGCATAAGGACTCACGTACATCAGAGGAGGAGACCAACAGGCCGTGGAACATAGCTCATCTTCGGCCTTATTATACCTGAGTCATTGGTTCTACTTATGTACATATTACAACGATGTATATATTATGATTAAATATAATAAATCAGAATCTCAGCTAAAGCGGGGAATCTGTTCTTTTACATCATGTGTGGTTACACGGAGTTGTTCTAAAGTGGCCTCCGGTTTACCCCTTGAGTTCGCTTTTTAAAAGCATCATGTCATATCACTTGGAGGTTTGGTCGTGTCCGAACCAATACCATACCTCTTGATAGGTGAGAGCCACCAGATCACTTGGGGACTTGGTCACGTCTGAACCAGTCATGCCTCTTGATCGGCCTAAGGCCACAGAATCACTTGGGGGCTTGGTCGAACCTGCACCATTGCCATGCCACTTGGTCGGCATAAATGCCACGGTTTCATTTGGGGACATGGCTGACTAGAACCATAGTTACACCTAACGGGAGTTTGGTCGTGTTCGGCCATGGTAACGCCATTTGATCAGCTCAAATAAACCTTTTTTGCAAACGGTTTTGTCATTGCTTTTGCTTCGCACTTTTCTTTGCAAGATAATTTTTTCTTTTTTATTGCGCTTTTTTAAACCGACAAAGTTTTCAACCAATCAATTGACGGAACACAGTTCACATCAATCCGGAGACTATTTGCCCAGTTTGATCCTTGTTGTTAACATCCTCTTATGGAGTAACACGGTGTTTATTATAACCCGACACGATTTACATGATAAACCAGCATCATATATATACAGGAGCTGTTATCTCCTCCAACAGTGTGGGTTTGCAAAACTCCGCTTCAAGATTGGCCAAGCCAACTTCATGCTCAACGATGGCAGGTATTATGTATCTCAAAAATTTGGTCATATACTTCAAATTTTTTGGATGTTTTGACTTCATATATGCAGACATCATATTCCGCCTGACGGTACAACCGCGGTGGCACTTGAGGAGTTTCTTATTGCAGAAAGTGCTTTGGAAAGTTCATCACCACAGGAAGAACAAATTATGCACGAAGGCATATCAACATCAAAAGTATCAGCTAGCCTATTACAAGGCAACACGGTGCCCATAATAATATCATTGTTTTTTCGCAAAGGAGAGGCAGTTTTAAAACCGGCTTCCGGTTCAAGCTTGGTCACCAGCCTGGCCTGATGGTTGTGGGTCATCCTACGCCGCTTCAGCCTCCGTTTCTCTACCCAGTGGCTGGAAATCAATAGTTGTCCAGTCGATTCCGATTAATGCTTGAAAAATAGCTTCATCATGGATCAGCAATGACGGGTCAATATCGGGAACGTAAGTATGCTTACGGATTGGAGGGATCAGATTTTCCGATTCATGGATTGGTGCTGCTATTCGCTTGTTCTGATTGTCATATTGGGCTATATAATGAGACAAGTCTGCTTCTTCAGCCAATTGACAAGCTAGCAGACGTACCTCCCGGTTTATTGCTCGCAGATCCGCTTCACCAAACTCTGACCCATCTTCCTTCAAGCTGGGATAGCCCTGAGCCGCTTCAATAGGATCAAAATCCGGCACCCAGGCTTTTGCCCGGATTAAGGCATTGATCGCACCGGTTCGAGTAGCAGATTTCTTCAGCTCTTCAACCCGGGCAGGAAGCACCGACAGTTTCATCAGAGTGTCTTGAATCAAAGTGGGCGCCGGTTTGTTATGGGATGCGGTACAAATGATCCGCTGGGCACCAGTATACAATTGTTCAACCAATGTAGAGGCGGCTTTCAGTTTCTTCCGTACATCTGACCCCAAGTGACCAATGCGTGTCCCTGAAATACCATAAAGGGTTAATAAACCGGCAACTCTGTAAGAAGGCAGAGCCAATTCAGAAGTCAAACTGGCTTCCCAAAGATAGCAGTAGTCATGGCATGCACGTGCCGCTTTATGCTGGTCAGTTCATCCGCCACTGGTTTTAGTGCAGCCTCGGCATCCTTTGTTCGTTTGATTAAAGCGGACTTTTCAGTGGCCCAATCCGCCCGCTTCTTCTTGAAGCTCTCCTTAAGCTGTTCCATGGCGCTTAAAGTGTTGGCTAATTCCTCTTTTGCTTTGGAGGTTTCAGCTTGTTGGGTTTTCAGATTTTCTTGGAGATCAGCGACTTGGCTTTCTTTCCTCTTCAGCTCCGCCTGCATGCAGACAGTTATATGCTTCAACAAAACGGTACAAGGATTGAAGTACCAACCACATAACAAGTTATGCACTTAGCACTTGGGGGCTAATGCATATTCAATCTTCATCTTTCAATTGCTTACAGAGTCCCAAGATCAATACAAGTATTCAACTTGGCACTTGGGGGCTAATGGCTCTTTTCTCGTATATATATTCTGATGCGGCAATCTCAATTAATTAAAGTACCGGCTTAACTACGCTAAGTTGAACCGGCCCTTGGGGGCTACATCGACAAATTTCAAAGTATTAAGATTTATATTAGTAAGTCCCGGTTTCAAAGAAGATTACAAACCGGCCCTTGGGGGCTAGGAGAGTCAGCAAGTATTGAAGCATACAAGCAGGAAAGAGCATATGGAAGTTACCTCGTATTTATCCTTCATCATATTAACCAGACTGGCTTCATAGTCACGGCTGGTATACAGCCGGTTCAGGTAGCCGGAATGGATATCTTGCGCGTTCAGAGCAGCGTAAGTTGCCAGATCAGCATTCCACTTGCCTTTACCAAAGGCAACAAATTCTTCCTTGGCAGAATGTTTGGACAAAGCAACATGATTGCTTGGCTCGGTATGGCCAGTGCCAGTAATGACAACCTCATCCTCCTGAGTATCGCCGGTTTGCACTGGGGCTGTTGGCTTGTCAGTAGGTTTTGCTGGACCGGTGGATCTCTCAATCCGGATGGAGCCTGTGGGCTGATTGACAAGACCTGAGGCATCAGTAGGTCTCTCTTCAGCAATAAGATCGTCGTCTTGCTGCGGTGGATCATTGGGTATATCCTCAGGAATAGCCGCTTCAAGATCGGGTGTTTTGCCTGGCTCAAGAACGACATCTTCTTCGGCCGCTTTGTCCAGGCGGGCTTTCTTGCTTGGCCTAGGTTTGGCCCTGAAAAGAATAACAAAATCAAATACAGCATATGTTCTAAGGCGATGTGCTGCAAATATCATAATAAGTATAGCTTACCCAAGCACCGTTTTGAGCGGTGGCAGCTGAGTAGCCGATGACTCGCCATAAGATGAGTGGGAAGTAACCTGGTAATCGGAGTCAGATGGATTAAGAGGTTGACAAAAGCAGCCCGCTTTAGGACAATCACTAACAAGCCAATTAGAGACCTCTGAACGGCGTTTCCGAACCGGACTGTTCGGTAAATCGGCGGAGGTAACTACCTGGCCGCTGTGCCGGGTTGTGCGACGAGCTTCGTGCTGTTGGGTCTTCATAAGAAATTTGGGATCCAAATAAGCAAGAGGATGAGAAAATTTAACTTTCCGGTTTGCCTGACGGTTTTTAGCGAAGGCAAAGGTTCTGAATCGGAAGAGACAATAATTAACTCTGCAACATCAGCGTGGCTGGCTTCGGCATCATCCTGAGAAATATCACCATCAATAAGACGCATGAAAAATAAGCCAAGTGAGTCAAGCTCTACCTCAAGGTCCGAATTATCCACGTCATCATCAGGGGCCGGATTAGAAGATGCAGTAGTTCTTTTCCTGTGGGCAGTCTCCTTTACAGCTTTAGTCTTTTGCCGAGTTGCTCTTTCCGGTTTGTCTGGTTTTTCTGGTTTCTCCTGCGGCAATTTCTTGCCCCAAAACGGATCATTGCCCTGGTTACACAGACACTGATATTAAACAATGACCAGATATATCAATAACAGATTCAGCAAAAGGAAAAATCAAGGCCTTATAGCTGGCGGTTTGTTGGTGGCACAGAAGGGAAGCAGGCCGTTTTTAGCACAGATATGTTCCGGTTCATTCAGCATCTTATTCACAGCCTCTGTGATTTCTTCATCGGTGAGCTGGATTTTGGAATGTCGCAGTGGGTCATCAACACTGCCGGTATACTCGCACATCAAACCGGAGCGCTGACTAAGGGGCAGTATGCTCCATGATATCCAACAGCGAGCGAGATCAACCCCTGTTAAACCGTTGGCCATAAAGGCTCTGAGCTTCAACAGTTGAGGAGCATATTTGCTTCTCTCCTGGGCAGTCAATCTTTGCGGAAAAGGGTGTGTATTGCTGAGCCGCTCCGGACGAAAACCAGGCAAGGGATTCTCACCAGCAGGGGAGGTGTCTTTGCAATAGAACCATGTATGATTCCACTCTTTGGGGTGGTTGTGTAGTTTGGCGTGAGGGTATGCTACCTCTTTCCTTTTCTGGATCGCCACGCCACCCAACTCCGTATTGGAGCCGTCAGTAAACTCAGTACGGCGGTTTAGATGGAAAAGGTCTCTGAACAATTCCACTATGGGCTCCTCTTGAAAGAACGCCTCACAGAGCACTTGGAAGTGACACATATTTGTAACAGAATTGGGGCCAGTGTCTTGTGGATGGAGTTGGAAATCGGCCAAAACATCCCGGTAAAATTTAGAACCGGGCGGCTTAAAGCCCCGAGCTAAGTGATCTACGAAAACAACAACCTCTCCTTATGGAGGAGTGGGAAGGAATTCTTTGCCAGGAGCCCTCCAATGGATGGTATCTTTGCTGCCTAAAGCACCGATCAGGACTAGATCGTCCAGCTGAGCCTTTGTGACGCGAGAAGGAACCCAATTGCACTCATATACTTGCTTGGCCATGATGGAATCTACAAGGTAGAAGATCCCGGTTCAAAAATGCATTTGATAAAGGTGCATTGGTATGTGCAATGTTAAACCGGAGACAGATCTATCTGAACCAGAGTTTTATGAAGCAACAACATCTGGCGGTTCAACAAGGGGACTAATGGTATATACCGGTTTGGCAATTTTTTTCTACAAGGTTAAACCGCCTGGTTCAAACATTGAAGGAGATGAGTAAGTTTATAGAAACAGATTTCGTAAGATTTCTCTACAGCGATGGATCTGAAGCAAGTTCAGAAAAAAGATAAATATTCCGAGGTCCAAAAGGAGCAGTACCGAATCAATGAGCAAGACGTACATACAGATCTATGGTTTTGAGATGTGTAAGTGAAGGCGAAGGGTAAACAGCTACCATTGCATAGAATAAAGATTTGCGGAGTCATCTAAAGATCTATCGTATGAGCAAGAGGCAGACGATGAACACTGAAGAACTGTGAAACCCTAGGTTAGATCTGCGGGGGGAAGGATAGAAGATTTACCGGAGCTGAGGGAGACGCGGAAGGTTGCCGCGCTGCTCTGGTGCGCCCAGGTTGATGCAGTGGCCAAGGTTGAGGCAGAGGTCGACGGCGGCGGCGGAGCTCTGAGGCTGGCGACGCGAGGAAGACGAAGAAGAAGGCACGAAGGGAGAGAAAGAAATGACCCTTCGGTCCTATTTATAAGGCGAAAGAACATGTGTCAGGCGCGACAATCAAGGGGCCATGAAACGGAGCTGTCGCCTCGATTTCCGCAGATCTATTAAACAAAGAAGCATAATGGATAGCTTCGTTATGACAGGTGACGTCACTCCGGTTTACAGAAATCAGAGAAGATGACATCATGGCGGTTTACCAATTTATGAGAAGGTGTTGAAGATGAAGCTTTTGTTAAAGGATTGACATGAACCCGTTCAAATCAATCAGGGGCCTAATGTAGGGGATATTACTGCTGGGCGTAAACCGGCCTATCTGGGCCGGGTCAACTTCATCAGTAGTTCCAGAGTGATAAAGCCCAAGAAGGCAGATGAGGGCCTAAGGCCCGTAACCGGTTCAAGACTTGTAGCTATAAACCGGGATTTGTATATAAACTTGTATTGTAAGTTAGGAATAAGGAGAGACCAACCTGGAATACGAATATCGACCGGTGTTGGGACTCTGTGAACTGATGGGTGTCACCCGTGTATATAAGGGGACGACCCGGCGGCGGTTCAGAGATAGACAACAACTCGAGACATAGGCGAAGCTTGTTTGCTCCCTAGTCATCGAAACCCCATCAATTCCATCACAACTAGACATAGGCTTTTACCTTCATCGAAGGGGCCGAACTAGTATAAACTCTCTTGCGTCCCTGTGTCCTCTTTAACCCCTTCAAGCTAACCCATCGCGATGGCTCCACGACTAAGTCCTTTCTCTAGGACATCTGCCGTGACAAAGCCACGACAAGTCCACTATACCTTCCTATATGCGGTATCTACCTGCCCTTCCAAGTAAATTTGTATGTGCCAAACTCTAAACCTTCAAATAAACATTCTGTTTTGTATGCTCGAATAGCTCATGTATCAACCAAGGATGTCCTTATCTTCCATGTTAGGCGGGTTATTCTCAAGAGGAGTGGACTCCGCTCCTCACTCACGAGAAAATGGCTGGTCACCGGGATGCCCAGTCCCATGCTTTATGCAAACTAAATCAAAATTAATTGCAAACAAAACTCCCCCTGGGACCCGATGTAAGTTGGAGGCACTCGTTGTTTCGAGCAAGCCATGGATTGATGCTTGTTGGTGGAGGGGAGTATAAACTTTACCATTCTGTTTGGGAAACCGCCTATAATGTGTTTACCATGGAAGATATCGCCATCTCTTAGTTGTTACGTTGACAATGAAAGTATACCGCTCAAAATACAATTTATCTCTATTGCAAACCGAGCTCTGGCACCTCTACAAATCCCTACTTCCCTCTGCGAAGGGCCATCCTTTACTTTTATGTTGAGTCATCACCCTCTTATTAAAAAGCACTAGCTGGAGAGCACAACTGTCATTTGCATTCATCACTGTTATTTATATTGGGTATGACTATGATTGGATCTCTTTTAACCATGAATTAAATGTCTAGTCAATCCTTGATCTTTAAAGGTGCTCTGCATTTATGTTTTGCGGTCTCAGAAAGGGCTAGCGAGATACCATCTTGTTATATCATATTATGATTGTTTGAGAAAGTGTTGTCATCCAGATTTCTTATTATGACTTGCTAGTTGATTATGCTATTGATATTAGTAATTATGAGACCTGAGAATTATTGCAAGTGGTTGTTATGATCTATGCTGAAAACTTGAATACTGGCTTGACATAGTTACAACAACAAGAGGAAAGAGTTTGTAAAAGTTTTTCTTTCTTTCTTTCAGTTTGTCAACTGAATTGCTTGAGACAAGCAAGGGTTTAAGCTTGGGGAGTTGATACGTCTCTGTTGTATCTACTTTTCCAAACACTTTTGCCCTTGTTTTGGACTCTAACTTGTATGATTTGAATGGAACTAACCCGACTGACCGCTGTTTTCAGCAGAATTGCCATGATGTTATTTATGTGCCAGAAAAACAAATATTCTCGGAATGACCTGAAACTCCACGGAACATCTTAGAAAAATAATAAAAAATCCTCGCCAAAGTTGAAGACCAAGGGGCCCACACCCTGTTCACGAGGTGGGGGCGCCCCCCTAGGCGCGCCCCTACCTCATGGGCCCCTGGATGCCCTCCGATGCAACTCCAACTCTATATATTTGCTTTCGGAGAGAAAAAATAGGAAAAAAATCTCGCGTTTTGGATACGGAGCCGCCGCCAAGCCCTAAAACCTCTCGGGAGGTTGATCTGGAGTCTGTTCGGGGCTCGGAGAGGGGGATTCGTCGCCATCGTCATCATCAACCATCTCCAGCACCAATTTCATATGCTCACCGCGTGCATGAGTAATTCCATCGTAGGGCTTGCTGGACAGTGATGGGTTGGATGAGATTTATCATGTAATCGAGTTAGTTTTGTTCGGGTTTGATCCCTAGTATCAATTATGTTCAGATTGATGTTTCTATGACTTTGCTATGCTTAATGCTTGTCACTAGGGCCCGAGTGCCATGATTTCAGATCTGAACCTATTATGTTTTCATGAATATATGTGAGTTCTTGATCCTATCTTGCAAGTCTATAGTCACCTACTATGCGTTATGATCCGACAACCCCGAAGTGACAATAATCGGGACCACTCCCGGTGATGACCATAGTTTGAGAGTTCATGTATTCACTATGTGCTAATGCTTTGTTTCGGTTCTCTATTAAAAGGAGGCCTTAATATCCCTTAGTTTCCAATAGGACCCCGCTGCCACAGGAGGGTAGGACAAAAGATGTCATGCAAGTTCTTTTCCATAAGCACGTGTGACTATATACGGAATACATGCCTACATTACATTGATGAATTGGAGCTAGTTCTGTGTCACCCTATGTTATGCCTGTTACATGATGAACCGCATCTGGCATAATTATCCATCACTGATCCGGTGCCTACGAGTTTTCCATATACTGGTTTACGCTTATTAACTTTCCCGCTGCTACTGTTACAATCACTACAAAATACCAAAAACATTACTTTTGTTGTCTTTACTTTTGTTGCTGCTACCACCACTATCATATTACTTTGCTACTAAACACTTTGCTATAGATACTAAGTTTCCAGGTGTGGTTGAATTGACAACTCAGCTGCTAATACTTGAGAATATTCTATGGCTCCCCTTGTGTCGAATCAATAAATAAGGGTTGAATACTCTACCCTCGAAAGCTGTTGCGATCCCCTATACTTGTGGGTTATCAGTATACAATAGATCTGGTACACAGCATGGCATATTTTATAGAACCTATGGCCAAGGCATAGGGAATGACTTTCATTCTCTTTCTATCTTCTACCATGACCGGGCTTTGAGTCTTACTCAGTTTCACACCTTGTAACACATGCAAGAACTCTTTCTTTGACTGTTCCATTTTGAACTACTTCAAAATCTTGTCACGGTATGTACTCATTGAAAAATTTATCAAGCGTCTTGATCTATCTCTATAGATCTTATTGCTCAATATGTAAGCAGCTTCACCGAGGTCTTTCTTTGAAAAACTCCTTTCAAACACTCCTTTATGCTTTGCAGAATAATTCTACATTATATCCGATCAACAATATGCCATTCACATATACTTATCAGAAATGTTGTAGTGCTCCCACTCACTTTCTTGTAAATACAGGCTTCACCGCAAGTCTATATAAAACTATATGCTTTGATCAACTTATCAAAGCGCATATTCCAACTCCGAGATGCTTGCACCAGTCCATAGATGGATCGCTGGAGCTTGCATATTTTGTTAGCACCTTTAGGATTGACAAAACCTTCTGGTTGCATCTTATACAACTCTTCTTTAATAAATCCATTACGGAATGCAGTTTTGTTTATCCATTTGCCAGATTTCATAAAATGCGGCAATTGCTAACATGATTCGGACAGACTTAAGCATAGATACGAGTGAGAAACTCTCATCGTAGTCAATACCTTGAACTTTGTCAAAACCCTTTTCGACAAGTCTAGCTTTGTAGATAGTAACACTACTATCAGAGTCCGTCTTCCTCTTGAAGATCCATTTATTTTCTATGGCTTGCTGATCAATGGGCAAGTCAATCAAAGTCCACACTTTGTTCTCATACATGGATCCCATCTCAAATTTCATGGCCTCAAGCCATTTTGTGGAATCTGGGCTCATCATCGCTTCCTCATAGTTCGTAGGTTTGTCATGGTCAATTAACATGACCTCTAGAACAGAATTATCGTACCACTCTGGTGTGGATCTCACTCTGGTTGACCTACGAGGTTCGGTAGTAACTTGATCTGAAGTTACATGATCATCATCATTAGCTTCCTCACTAATTGGTCTAGGAGTCACAGAAACACATTTCTGTTATGATCTACTTTCCAATAAGGGAGCAGGTACAGTTACCTCATCAAGTTCTTCTTTCGTCCCACTCACTTCTTTCGAGAGAAACTCCTTCTCTAGAAAGGATCCATTCTCAGCAATGAATATCTTGCCTTCGGATCTGTGATAGAAGGTGTACCCAACATTTTCTTTTGGGTATCCTATGAAGACGCACTTCTCCGATTTGGGTTCGAGCTTATCAGGTTGAAACTTTTTCACATAAGCATTGCAACCTCAAACTTTAAGAAACGACAGCTTAGGTTTCTTGCCAAACCATAGTTCATACAGTGTCATCTCAATGGATTTAGATGGTGCCCTATTTAACATGAATGTAGCTGTCTCTAATGCATAACCCCAAAACGATAGTGGTAAATCGGTAAGAGACATCATAGATCGCACCATATCAAGTAAAGTACAATTACGATGTTCAGACACACCATTACGCTATGGTGTTCCAGGTGGCGTGAGTTGTGAAACTATTCCACATTGTTTCAAATGAAGACCAAACTCGTAACTCAAATATTCTCCTCCACGATCAGATCATAGAAACTTTATTTGTTTTGTTACAATGATTTTCAACTTCACTTTGAAATTCTTTGAAATTTTCAAATGTTTCAGACTTATGTTTCATTAAGTAGATATACCCATATCTGCTCAAATCATCTGTGAAGGTTAGAAAATAACGATATCCGCCACGAGCCTCAATATTCATCGGACCACATACATCTGTATGTATGATTTCCAACAAATCTGTTGCTCGCTCCATAGTACTGGAGAACGGTGTTTTAGTCATCTTGCCCATGAGGCACGGTTCGCAAGTACCAAGTGAATCATAATCAAGTGGTTCCAAAAGTCCATCAGTATGGAGTTTCTTCATGCGCTTTACACCAATATGACCAAAACGACAGTGCCACAAATAAGTTGCACTATCATTATTAACTTTGCATCTTTTGGCTTCAATATTATGAAAATGTGTATCACCATGATCGAGATCCAACAAACCATTTTCATTGGGTGTATGACCATAGAAGGTTTTATTCATGTAAACAGAACAACAATTATTCTCTAACTTGTATGAATAACTGTATTGCAATAAACATGATCCAATCATATTCATTGTCAACACAAACACTAAATAACATTTATTTTAGGTGTAACACTAATCCCGAAAGTATAGGGAGTGTGCGCTGATGATCATATCAATCTTGGAACCATTTCCAATACAAATCGTCACTTCACCCTTAACTAGTCTTTGTTCATTCTGCAACTCTCGTTTCGAGTTACTATTCTTAGCAACTGAACTAGTATCAAATACTGAGGGGTTGCTATAAACACTAGTAAAGTACACATCAATAACATGTATATCAAATATACCTATGTTCACTTTGCCATCCTTCTTATCCGCCAATTACTTGGGGTAGTTCCGCTTCCAGTGACTAGTCCCTTTGCAGTAGAAGCACTCAATTTCAGGCTTAGGTCCAGACTTAGGTTTTTTCACTTGAGCAGCAACTTGCTTGGTGTTCTTCTTGAAGTTCCCCTTTTTTCCCTTTGTCCCTTTACTTGAAACTAGTGGTTTTGTTTACCATCAACACTTGATGCTTTTCTTGATTTCTACCTTCGTCGATTTCAGCATCACGAAGAGCTTGGGAATCGTTTCTGTTATCCCTTGCATATTATAGTTCATCACAAAGTTCTACTAACTTGGTGATGGTGAATAGAGAATTCTGTCAATCACTATTTTATCTGGAAGATTAACTCCCACTTGATTCAAGCGATTGTAGTACCCAGACAATCTGAGCACATTCTCACTGCTTGAGCTATTCTCCTCCATCTTTTAGCTATAGAACTTGTTGGAGACTTCATATCTCTCAACTCGGGTATTTGCTTGAAATATTAACTTCAACTCCTGGAACATCTCATATGGTCCATGACGTTCAAAATGTCTTTGAAGTCCCGATTCTAAGCCATTTAAGCATGGTGCACTAAACTATCAAGTAGTCATCATATTGAGCTAGCCAAACGTTCATAACATCTGCATCTGCTCCTGCAATAGGTTTGTCACCTAGCGGTGCATCAAGGACATAATTCTTCTGTGCAGCAATGAGGATAAACCTCAGATCACGGATCCAATCCACATCATTGCTACTAACATCTTTCAACTTAATTTTCTCTAGGAACATATCAAAAATAAAACAGGGGAGCTAAACGCGAGCTATTGATCTACAACATAGATATGCTAATACTACCAGGACTAAGTTCATGATAAGTTAAAGTTCAATTAATCATATTACTTACGAACTCCCACTTAGATAGACATCCCTCTAATCCTCTAAGTGATCACGTGATCCATATCAACTAAACCATGTCCGATCATCACATGAGATGGAGTAGTTTCAATGGTGAACATCACTATGTTGATCATATGTACTATATGATTCACGCTCGACCTTTTGGTCTCAGTGTTCCGAGACCATATCTGTTATATGCTAGGGTCGTCAAGTTTAACTTGAGTATTCCGCGTGTGCAACTGTTTTGCACCCATTGCATTTGAACATAGAGCCTATCACACCCGATCATCACGTGGTGTCTCAGCACGAAGAACTTTTTTTTGAAGGGTAAACAGTAGGAAAGGCTCCTACTGTGTTTTCATATATGTATATATAGACAGGGTGTTACAAGGGTTAGTACATATGTAGTTGCCCTATTTTGCCATGCTGCCCTTCCAGAGGGGGCAGGTGGTCGAGGCGTGGTGTTATTAGTTCAATTCAGAAACAAAAGAAGAAATAAAAGCAGGATGACCCCCCCTAGTCCTATGTTTGAGGAGATCAAAGTCTTCCTTGAATCTATTCAGCCACCCACCGATAGTTGGTGTAATCCTCCTGAAATGTTTGTTGTTTCTTTCTTTCCAGAGACTCCAGGCTGCCACCAGGAAGGTTTCAAAGAATAATGGACGTCCCCAGGAGTGTTTAGCCTGTTGAAGTAATTGTAGGCGGCAGGTGAAGGGTGGCCAGCTGATCCCAAGTTTACGCCAGCAAGCTTGACTGAATGTGCAAGTAAATATCATATGATCCACAGTTTCTTCGTCATGATTGCCGCAGAGCAGGCAGCTGTGGTCGTCACCTATGTCAAAATGTCGACGCTTGAGCATGTCACGTGTGTTTAGACGGTCGACCATCAGCAGCCAACCGAAGACTTTGATCCGCATGATGCAACGAGAGCGCCAGAGTAAGGAGAAGGCTGGGTGGGCGTTGGCGTCTCGGAAGAAGAATTTGTAGTAGTCAGCCGGCCGGTAAATAGATTTGCCCCAGGTATAGTACCAAATATCATTAACAGACGCGGATGGATGGGCGTGCGTTGAGATCTGCTGGATGTCTCGAACTTCGTCCAGGGCCTGCGGGGAGAGTGGTAGGTGAAATGTTTCCGACAATGCCGTGCTCTCCAAGAAATCCTTGACAGTCTCGTCCTCGTGCATGGCGAAGGAGAATGCATGGGGGTGAGAAGCCTGCAAAATATCTGGCGCCCAGAGATCTTTCCAAACCAGAACAGTGTCACCCGATACGATTCGGACCTGTGAAATCCCTCGAAATACAGGCGTAAGTTTGAGGATTTGGCGCCACCAGAAAGAGCCCACAGGGTCAGTGGCGTGAGGAACCTTATCGGTATAGTATGTGTTCCAAATGAGCTGTACCCAGGGGACATCAAGCTTGTTGTAAAACTTGTGTAAAAATTTCATGAGTAGGGCATCATTCTGCACCTTAATGTTGATAACCCCAAGGCCGCCATGTTTTTTGGGTTTGCACACCATCTCCCACGCGGCAAGGGAGTTGCACTTGTCCCCATGTTCCGTCTTTTTGGTCCAGAGACATCTCCTTCTGATTTTGTCGAGCATCTCAATTAACTGGGGCGGAAATTTGAGAGTGCACATGGCGTAGATGAGTAGAGATGTGACGGTAGCGTTTAGCCACGAGAGTTTGCCCCCGTAGGACATCATTGAGATCGTGGAGGTGAGTCGTCGTTCAGCACTGCAGACTAGGGGCATCAGATCAAGGATGGTCGGTTTAGACGTGCCGAGAGGCAATCCAAGATAGGTAAAGGGCATGGATCCGACTGAGCATCCAAAGAAGGTCGCAAGCGCCAAGGCAGCCTCTTGAGTCATGTTGATTGGGATTAGTGTTGACTTGTGGAAATTAATTCGGAGGCCGATGGAAGAAGCATAGTCCACAAGGATTTGTTTGATGACTGCAGCTTGCTGAGGGCATGCAGGCATGGCCAAGATGGTGTCGTCGGCGTATTGGATTACTGGGTAGTCCGTTTGGCCGATGCAGGGAAAGGGCAGTTGGACTTTCCCTTCTCTAAAGGCGTCATTAATAGCAGCTTGTAGGAGATCAGCCGCAATGACGAAGATCAATGGGGAGAGAGGGTCCCCCTGGCGTACACCTGTGCGGCAGTGGAATTGTCGGCCGGGGACACCATTCAGTAGAACTGATGATCGCCCTGTCGAGAAGATGCAATTAATCCAAGACAGCCACTTGTCGTTAAATCCCAGGTGTTTCATGATGGTGATCATGGGAGCGTGTTCGATTGTATCAAAGGCTTTAGCGAAATCCAGTTTCAACAAGATAATCTGCTTCTTCGATGCATGGCATTGATGTATATATTGAAATGCCCAGGCCAGGCAATCCTGTATCGTCCTCCCTTTTATGAAACCATATTGGTTCTTGTGGATAACCTTTAAGATCACTCGTTGCAGGCGATTAGCTAGCAGCTTTGTAATTAGCTTAAGACAGCAATTGAGAAGGGTGATCGGGCGGTAATCATTAACAGTCTCTGGTGAGGTGATCTTAGGAATCAGTGTGATGAGGCCATCATTTATACTGGAGAGGTCCAAGTCTCCTTGGTGGAATGTTTCACAGAGGTTATAAAAATCGTGTTTGATAATAGGCCAGCAAGCTTTAAGGAATGCACCACTGAATCCATCCGGGCCGGGAGCACGATCGGCTGGCATTTCTTTGATAACAGCATCAATCTCCTCATGGGTAAAAGGCATAGTCAGCTGGTCAAGGTCATCATGGTGCTGCAGAATATTAGGCAAGTTAAATTTCATTTGTGCAGGCCGCGAAGTACCCAGGCGATCAGTGTATGTACGAAACAGGAGTGCTTCTTTTCCATCGTGACTGTCAATGATTGAACCATCCTCTATTTTGAAGGTTGCAATGTTATTGCGCCGATACCGTTCTGTGGCAACAGCCTGGAAGAATTTGGTATTCTCGTCCCCAAACTTGATCCATCGAATTGTGCATCGTTTTTTCCAGTATTGGTTTTGGTATTTAAGGAGGCGCAAGAGATGTTTCTTGATGATATTCCGAAAGTTTGCTTCAGGAATAGAAAGGGCTCTTTTGTTCTCAAGATCATCTAGGTGCGCCAAGGACTCGTTGCAATTAGCAATGGCTACAGACAATCGGGATAGATTTTTGCTCCAGATTTTTAGGGCATGGCGTAAAGCTTTGAATTTGCGACAGAGAAGGGTCGCAGCGTTTTGCGCTCTCACCGGTCTATTCCATACATCTTGAACAAGATCCATGAAGCCAGGATGCAGGATCCAGAAAGGTTCAAATCTAAAGACCTTGCTGCGAGGGATGCAAGTTTGGATGGAGATAATGCAAGGAACGTGGTCGGAGACAGGCTTACCAAGAGGCTTGACCATGGTGTTGGGGTATACGTTGGTCCAGTGCAACGAAGTGAAGAACCAATCAAGTTGTTCAAGCAGTGGGTCTTGTTGCATATTGCTCCAAGTGTACAATCTACCCTTGATAGGAAGTTCAATAAGGCTTTGCTTGCGGATAATATCATTGAATGTGCACATGTCTGATGGGCACCCCCCTGGCTTATTTCTATTATCAGGCGCACGAATGTAATTAAAATCGCCAACTAGGAGCCAGTCCTGTGAGCTGGGTATATCCAGATTATAAAGCCAATTGGTAAACGTAATACGCGCGTCACCCGAACAAGGGCCATATATATTAGCGAGCGTCCATGAGTGGGACGATAACGTGCTAGTAAAATTAATGACCAAGGCAAAATGAGATGAGAAAACCACAGCGCCAGTAAACAGAGAGCTTTTCCAAATGGTAAGCAAGCCACCCGAGGCTCCTTGAGAGGGGACATAGGCAAATTGATCAAATTGTCTAGGGCAACATGACTTAATAAACGATAAATCAAAAGTGGTTTTCTTTGTCTCTTGGATGCAAACAACCGAGCAGCCACTGGTTCTAATGGCGTTATTCAGTGCAAGCTGTTTATCGTCAGAGTTGATGCCGCGTATGTTCCAACAGAGCACTTCCCAACTACGCAAAAGTGGCATGAGGAGGAAACGAACTAGGCCCTAGATGGCCCCGCCTCATCAGGTAGGTCAACATTGGCAGTAGAACCTGGGGGAGTGGATGCAGCAGAAGATGGGGCAGGTGCAGCCGTGAGGATATCTTCAGTCAGTTCAGCCGCCGGAACAGCACATCTGTTAATACCAATAGACTGCAGGACATGGACAGGAGTGTGAGGAACAACTTCAGAGTTTGGTTCCATGGCCGAAGAGGAGGAGCCAATCGAGGGAACCAGCCTGGGCTTAACCTTGGAGGTGGCGGTGCGGGTTTCAATCACCTGGTTGACCTTGAAGCCATTATATTTGTTTGAACGATTGCTTCGGCGTACTTCCACAGTGGAGATGGGAGCAGGTGCCCGAGCCCGACGACCACGAGTCACAACAGAGGGACTTGCTGGTGCCATGATGGAGTTGACAGCAGCAAGGCCAGCGGGCTCGGCAGAGGAGTTGATCACAGGCGTAGGTAAGCCCTGCAGAGCCCGCTCATTGGAACTGTCAAGTTCGGAGTTCAGGGGCACATTGTGAAAAGCAGCCAGCGGGGTAGGTTCAGAGTGCAAAGGGGCATCCGGAGCAGGCAAAAGAAGCTGATTGTTCTGTGTAGGATCTTCAGATATATCTTCCAGTACCACAGAAGACCTTGGAGGATCTAGCAGCTGAGACAGAGCAATGCCATTGACATCAGAAGAAACTAGCACAGTGACTTGCACATTTGCAGACTGCATACCATAACCTGAACTCCAAGGGCCAATAGTGGCTAAAGCAGGGCGTAGAGCGTGAAAAATGAAGTTATTCAACCGCTGCCTGGGAATAGGGTCCGAAAGCAGAAGGTTCAACAGCTCTGATCCATTAGTCGAAAGGCCAAACTGAATGCCATTGTTGTGCATGTTGACAGTAATATTCAGGGTATCTTGAGTTGCAAGCGGGGCAGGTTCAGTGTTAGGAAACACCAACAGAGCATGATCAGAAGGAGCAGAGCTGTCATCAGAGGAGGAGAAGGTATCATTCCATGCCTCCATGGGATTATCAGAAATATTATCCTCTGGCACAACACCATGCTGGAAGGTAAGGCCTTGAGCTGCTAGCCATGCGTGGTAATTGACAAGGTGCTCAGGGAGGGTGGGCAGAGGATGAGCCGGAGGAGCTGCCCACTGGCCCCAACCCGCATTCTCTTGAGGAGGTGCATTGCCCTGGTTGTCATTGCCAGCATTGGGAGCTCCATTTTGCACAAGCCAGTTATGCACCTGCTGTTGGTAGAGCTGCTCAGCAGTCATATCAGGACCAAAAAATGGATGAGGATTTCCATCTGCAGGAGGGTCTTCCTCACCAGGGGGGAGTACTTCAGGTAAAAGGCCATTCCAATCATTGCTTCTAAGGATGGTGATTTGAACAGTCCAACAATCCCGTGCACCACCCAGCTGCCAGACCACAAAGCTTTTGGGGATCAAACGAAGACGAAGAACGCGTGCCTTAATGAGCATAAACCTCCTATCCTGCCGCGGATTGTACCAACTGACAAGAGATCCAAAACCACCCAGAGCCTTGGTGATATAGTAATCCGTCTGATAGTCATATGGAAAACCGAAAAACATGAGCCAAACTTCAGGCCCAAAGGAGGTGGTACGACGGTTCAAAGCTTCATTGTGCGGCACAAAGGTTATCAGAAGATCCTCTTCTTCAAGTTCCAGGGGAGTATTGACCGCAGAATCACGCAGGAAAGAGTCCGCAAAACCAAAAATACCAATGCCAAGAGGGTGATCGCTTACTTCAGTGGTAAAAAGCTGTGATTCGTGGAGCAGACCTTGGATCATGTTGCGGATGGCCGCGCGGCGGTGCAGCGGGACATACACACTGGCCTCGGCGATGGCGAGGAAATCGTGGTTGAGCGGCGAGATGGGGCCAACAATCATGCCGCTGCGGACGACACGGTCCGCCGGACCGGGTTCGACGGCGAAGCCCGGCGGTAGGAAGGGCACCGGATTGAGAGGGTAGTTCGCCATGGACTGTGGAGCGGCGGAGGACAACGCTGGTGGTAGCTGGTGAAGTGATACGAGAGGGCAGAGCTGCGGTGTTGGGGAAACCGAGGTGGAAGCCGGACCGTGAGGGGTAGAATGGGTAGAGGGAGAGGATTTTTCTCGCCACTGCCATTTCTCGTTGAAAAGCCGTTTATGACAAGATCTTTCCACGTGGCCGTAGAAGCCACACACCGTGCATCGGACGGTTGATTTGCGTTTGGGCTTATCACACATGGTAAGGCAAGGAGCAATTTGCTCAGGCAGCGGATGCGTGTTACCAATTGTGGGTTGCAAAGTTTGGATCGTTTGGGGCCTAACAAAATTGAGGCAATCACTGGCCTTATGTCCAGGCGAGGAGCAGTTAATACAAATCAATCTAGCCTGGCAAGAAATCTTATGGTGTCCCCATTGAAGACAACGCGAGCACAGAACCGCCCAATTAGAGGATAAATCCAAAATATCAGATTCTGAATAATGGGCCTGGGCCAAATCAGCTTTATGACGGGCCAAGAGAGTAGCGGGCCAGGTCACATGTTTGGGCGCATATTTGAATGCTGGCTTGAAAAAACATTGGGGCAGCGTAGGATACGGGACAGACAATGGGCACTTAAAGGCTCCTAATTTTATGTAATTCCCCGGCAATGATTCCTCCAAATGGGCCTGGTTCAAAAAATGAGCCATTAATGCGGCGCGATCGTTGGGCGATGGAACCATGCAAGCAGCTCGTGAGGAAGGATCAGCAGGATCCCCCGTAGTAAGAACTGATGTCGTAAGATCCTGTGAATTTTGATTCAAGCGTGATGAGGACGCTTCATGAGCATTGTTGGAGAACCGCATCGAAGAAAGCGGAATCAGACCAAACTTACACAACACCTCCTCAGAGTTAGAATTCAAGTTAGCTCCCGAATGCAGGAATTGTAAAGATGATTTAACAGCCAATGAACGACGAGAAGATAAATCCGTGAGCTCAGTGTCAGCGTGCCAACATGAATCATCAATTGGAGCACTTGCAAAACGGCCATTGAAAAGGTGGAAATGACAGACAAAATCCGGCCAAACACGATCCCTCAAATGGTGGATGAAATGTCCCACTTTATTATTAGCCACCGAAAACCGGAAGGATCGAGAATTGAGTTGAAGCACTTTGAATCCATTGCTAAGGCCCCCAATACAGCATTGTAGTGCAATGCCAACCGAATCCACAGTGAGGGGGAAGGAAGCCGAGGAGAAAGAGACCACCAAAAAAATTCCTTGGAGTCCCGAGAAGGAGAGAAATGGACCGTGGAGCCAAACCTGCGTCTCACCTGATCGGCCAATGCAAGGCCAGGTGCAAAGTCCCAATGCAAGAGGCCTTCCATGGAGGATTACGTTAGAGCTCGCCATGGAGAACGGTGGGTGCTAGGGGGGCGGAGGTGGGAGAGGAGAGGCTCGCCATAGCACGAAGAACTTTCACTACGGTGCATACTCAGGGGAACACTTGTACCTTGATAATTAGTGAGAGATCATCTTATGAAGCTACCATCGAACTAAGCAAAATAAGATGTATAAAATATAGACATCACATGCAATCAAAATATGTGACATGATATGGCCATCATCATCTTGTGCCTTTGATCTCCATCTCCAAAGCATCGTCATGATTTCCATCGTCACCGGGATGACACCATGATCTCCATCATCTTGATCTATATCAATGTGTCCTCACATGGTCGTCTCACCAACTATTGCTCTTGCAACTATTGCAATTGCATAGCGATAAAGTAAAGCATTTATTTGGCGCTTGCATCTTATGCAATAAAGAGACAACCATAAGGCTTCTGCCAGTTGCCGGTAACTTCAACAAAACATGATCATCTCATACAACAACTTATATCTCATCACGTCTTGACCATATCACATCACAACATGCCCTGCAAAAACAAGTTAAACGTCCTCTACTTTGTTGTTGCAAGTTTTACGTGGCTGCTACGGGCTGAGCAAGAACCGTTCTTACCTACGCATCAAAACCACAACGATAGTTTGTCAAGTTAGTGTTGTTTTAACCTTCTCAAGGACCGGGCGTAGACACACTCGGTTCAACCAAAGTTGGAGAAAATGACACCCTTCTAGTCACCTGTGTGCATAGCATGGCGGTAAAACCAGTCTCGCGTAAGCGTACGCGTAATGTCGGTCCGGGCTGCTTCATCCAACAATACCGCCGAACCAAAGTGTGACATGCTGGTAAGCAGTATGACTTATATCGCCCACAACTCATTTGTGTTCTACTCATGCATATTACATCAACGCATAAAACTTGGCTCGGATGCCACTGTTGGGGAACGTAGTAATTTCAAAAATTTCCTACGCACACGCATGATCATGGTAATGCATAGCAACGAGAGGGGAGAGTGTGTCCACGTACCATCGTAGACCAAAAGCGGAAGCGTTAGCACAACGCGGTTGATGTTGTCGTACGTCTTCACGATCCGACCGATCAAGTACCGAACGCACGGCACCTCCGAGTTCTGCACACATTCAACTCGATGACGTCCCTCAAACTCCGATTGTAACATCCCAAATTTTCAATTTGGAATGTTATACATTAGATCATCATGCATATCATATTTTATTTGCTTTGGGTTTTGATCCTAGAAAATTCTAAGCAACTCAAGGACCCATGGAGAGAGTTGGGGATTTCGTTATTTTCATATTTGAGTTTTTCTCAAATTTTGAGAATAGGATCATTTGGTTTTATTTATTTTATCATCAATTATTTCTATTACAAAAATATGAGAGAGGGAATAAAATGACTTTCCCAAAATATAGAAATATTGAGGATTTAATAAAAAAATCAAAGAGTTTTATATCAGAGTTTTTTTGTTGTTTTTATTTGAATTAGGAAAAATGTGCGTTTTTCAAAATTGCATTTAGGGCCCAAATAAATGTTCACTTTGTCGGGCTTGATTTTAGAAGCCCGGGAAAATTTATTTCGGGATTTTTGGAGTCCGTTTAGTATTTCTTTTTATTTTTCTTCCAAGTGAAAAAAAACGGAACCGACTATGGGCCGTACTCGGCCAGAACACCGCCTGGCCGGGGCCTTTATAAGCCGGGGCAAGCCAGCCCGAAGGCCCAGCCACCCCGAAACCCTAGCCGCGCCCAGCCCCAGCCCCGCCGCCGCCGGTGCGGCGGCCGCCAGCCGCCGCCGCCCCGCCGCCGATCCGCCGAAGCCGCGCGTCGCCCGAGGTTCACCGCAGCTCGAAATCCGTGCCGTTTAAAAAAAATTCCGTTCGTCGTGTTTCTTTTTCGTCGGATTTTCCGCGGTTATTTTCTGATCGCGATTTCTGATCCGATTTTCGTTTTAGTTTTTCTTTTCGCTCGTTTATCGAAATCAGGCGATTCAAGCGCCTGGAGTTTCGTCTCGAAACCCTCTATCCGAATAATCAACTTAAACAAGTTTTTGCTACTGTAAAATCTGACTTAGGTTCAGATTACTAGAACAAAGTTGTTTTCTTTCGCCGTTTGACTTTCTTTGCTTCGTTCGATTTGATTCTTTTTGCCAACAGGAGTTCTTAAGTTGAACCTTCTGGTTAGATCTCTTATTTGAGTTTTACCTGTGCATTAGATGAGTACTTATTGTATGCTTATTTGTTTGCCTACGATAGAGTACCCGGAGTGCGCCGCCTGTTACTTCGAATCGTTAGGTTTCACGGATCATCAGCAAGGCAAGTAACACTTTGATCATTCCTTTTCTACAACCCAGTTTTTTTTGCATTAGATCAATCTTCACACATTGCATGATTAGGATCTAATTAAACTGTGGGATGGGAAGTAGATGAGGTAGTACCTATTACCTGTTTATTATCAAACCTTTGGGAGTTACTTCTACGTTTGCTTATTATGCCATGCTATGCTAGTAGACGTGGATTGGGTGAGTGAAATCCATGACAGATGTGAGATTGATAATTAATGGTTTATCTAAGGTGGCAACTTAAATACACATCTGGGTGGATTGAGGCACCTTGGTAGTCCAGGACATGCATGTTTTCTTTTGGACCGCCACCCAGGCTCAAAGGGATCATGAGATTTTTCAAACTAGAAACTTCCGTGTGCAGCCACAAGCCATTATGGGCTCTGGCATAGTTGATTAAGTCGTGCGAACTCTTACAGGTAGACTAGCAGATGTAGGGGAAAGTAGGTGTACCGGTCTATCCATTGTAAGGTGCTAGCGCTTCTGAAAGACTGTGTCTCGGTCATCCGTTTCTCAAACACCATGTAGTGCGTGAAATCCAACGGAGGCGATCGAGTCTTGTGGGGAAAAGTGCGCAAACCTCTGCAGAGTGTAACAAACTAATCATGATTAGCCGTGTCCCCGGTTATGGACATCTTGAGTATCTAGTATCTGGATTATCATGTGAATCTCAACATGTTACTCCAAAATTAATGTTGTTGGGTTAATGATGATGCTTAATTGGGATTGAGAATGCTGTCAACCATTCTCAATGTTTAACAACCACCATGATAGTAATTAAATTTATTCCTTTTGAAGTAGGGAAAAATTGGCTTTAGGAAAAACTGTAACCATAGAGCTTTCCACCAGCCAAATATGCATATAGTATAGTTGTTGCATTCCATTCCTCTCTATGTGTTACCTTGCCAGCATATTCCATGTGCTGACCCGTTTTCGGGCTGCAACGTTAATGTCGCAGACTTTTCAGACGACGATTAAGGAGTTTTAGGTCGTAATTCTATACTCAGTGATGCCGTTGGAGTTGATGGACTCACTTATCTTCTAAGCCTTCTGCTGTTATTATTATTAGATGGACTTAAGCCATTTTTATTGTAATAAGTTCTCTTTTGAGACACTCGATGTAATAAGTGTGTGATTGCTACTCTGCTATAAATCCTCCGAGTACTGTGTGGTGTCAGCATTACTGATCCAGGGATGACACCGGAGCATAGAGATCAGACTGTTTGAGGTCTGGTCGCTACAGAGATGGTATCAGAGCACACGCTGACTGTAGGACACGACCACTAAGCTAAAGACCTAGATCACTACTCACTCTCTTCTCTTCTGACCTCTCATCTTTTCTACTCTTTAGGATGGCGGATGCAAGGAACAAGTTCCCCCCACCAGACGAAGATACACCCTTTGGACGCCACTTGAAGGAAGTCACTAGATACCTGAACATAGGAGTACCAAGCTTCACGGGAACCTACAATGCCACTTTACCTGAAGAAGAGCGCTGGATGATTCAAGTTCAAGTTCCAGGAAGGATGTTCATGCCAGTCACTGAGCCCATAGAGTTTTCTTTTGATGCACCAACTTGGAGTCTAGGAAAGAGTATGGCAGCTCACATCACCATGGGACGCATTGGAGAAGTCTACCGCAAGGATCTTAAGGATACTATATACCAAATTTGTGGGCGCCGAGATGAACACTGGGAGATGATCAGCACCAGGAAAGATAGATCAATTGCAGCTTTTATCCAAGAGTTAAATCAGCACATTCGACGACAGGAGAATCAGATGTGCGCCGACATGATAGATCTGAAGAAGGCTAAGACTAGAATCAAGGAACTGGAGGAAGAACTCAAGGCTACATGTGAAGATTATGAAGAAGAAATTGAAGTATTGGTGGATAAGAATGCCGACCTAACTATGAAGCTAGCAGTATTTATGGGAGGCCCGACACCAGTAGATGAAGACGAAGAACCCAAGGAGATTAGCCCGGAAGACTACATCATCATTGATGGCACCCACTCGGAATAAGATAGTAGCGATGATGACTATGTTGATGAAGTAGGAGCAGATATCATGGAGTCTACAACCGTAGAATATTTCTAGTAGACCACCTCATCAGTAGTAGTAGTCCACCATGTAAATATAGTGGTCCGAGCACTTTGCGATAGTTAGATCGATTGTATGCCTTTGTTTGTTTGAATGAAGTGAATTGTTTGCTTTTGCCTCATGTGCATATGGGTAGTGTTTTCTCTTTAGACCCCCTCTATTCTTATATCTCATCTTTTCTAAACCCTCAGATGCCTCCGAGACGTGACCCCGGATTTGCCTTTCCGCCGGAGCTCACCCAGTTGATCCAGCAGCAGAACACCTTGATGCAGTTGCTAGTCCAGAATCAGAATCAGGGGAACAACAACAACAACCCACCACCACCACCACCTGTTGACCACTTAGCCCGTTTTCTTAGGCTGAATCCGCCGGTGTTTTCCAGTAGCACCGAGCCGATAGTAGCAGATGATTGGCTCCCCAAGACAACTAGGGAGTTGACCACAGCAGGATGCATAGATGCGGAGAAGGTTAAGTTTGCCGCACATCAGTTAGAAGGACCCGCAGCATCATGGTGGGAGAATTTCACAGCCACCTTTCCAATCGACACTGTCACATGGGATCAATTTCAGCAGGCTTTCCGTACTGCCCATGTTTCAGCCGGAGCTATGGCCATGAAGAAGCGTGAGTTTCGTAACTTGCGCCAAGGAGGACGGACAGTTGGCTAGTATGTGGAGGAGTTTAGTAAGCTAGCACGTTATGCCCCAGATGACGTTGCTACGGATGCAGCTAAGCAGGAGAAGTTCCTGGAAGGACTAAATGATGAGTTGAGTATGTAGTTGATGGTAGCCACCTTCAACAACTACCAGGAGTTGGTAGACCATGCTCTTATGATTGAAGGGAAGCAGCAGCAAATTGAGAACTGCAAGAGGAAGTATGGACAAGGAAAGTATAATTCAGGAGCTTAGCAGAAGCCACGTTTTACCCCTAGACCGGGAGGACATTTTCAGCATACCCATGGAGTAGGTAGCTCGCACAATCACAATGGCACCAAGAATGGTAATGGGAATGGAGGAAGCAATGGCCAGAACCGCAGCACCCCAACAACCCCAGCCAAGAGAGATCTGAGTCAATTCACGTGTTTCAAGTGTTCCAAGACCGGACATTATGCCAATGAATTTCCTGAAGGCCAAAATGGCAATGGAAGTTCTGGAAAGAAGGTGAACCCTTTCAACAGGGGACAGGTGAACCACATTAATGTGGAGGAGGTTGAAGCTCAGCCCGATGCAGTAATAGGTAAGTTTTTTGGTTAAGTCATTTACTGCACTCGTTCTTTTTGATACTGGTGCATCACATTCATACATCTCAAGGGGATTTGTGGAAAAGTATAGCCTACCCACTAGGGCTCTCTAAACACCTATGCTAGTAAGCTCACCAGGAGGAGAGTACATGGCCAGTCAAGGATGTTTTCAAGTGCCATTAAGTATAGGACGGCATGTTTTCCCAACAGATTTAATTATTCTGGAATCTCAAGGTCTGGATGTGATTCTTGGTATGGATTGGCTGTCGATGTATGGAGGAAACATCGATTGTGCTAGTAAGTCAATTTTGCTTACCACCCCAGAAGGGAGACGGATCAAGTATGTATCCCGGCATGCGCCAAACAAGACACAAGTAAATTCATTAACAGGAGTTGTGCAGGAGGAAGTACCAGTGGTAAGGGAATTCCCTGATGTATTTCCAGAGGAGTTGCTAGGCATGCCACCGGATAGAGATATTGAGTTCTTAATTGAGCTATTTCCAGGCACAGGGCCAATATCAAAGAGACCATATAGGATGCCAGCAAAGGATTTGGTGGAAATTAAGAAACAGATTAAGGAGTTACTGGATAAAGGTTACATTCGCCCAAGTTCTTCACCTTGGGGATCACCAGTACTATTAGTAGAGAAGAATGATGGATCGTTAAGGATGGTTGTTGATTATCGAGGATTGAATGAAGTAACAATCAAGAACAAGTACCCGCTACCAATGATCAATGATCTGTTTGATCGATTGCAAGGAGCTAAAGTGTTTTCCAAGATCGATTTGCGATCAGGGTACCAACAGTTGAAGATTCGAGAACAGGATATTCCGAAGACAGCTTTTACCACCAGGTATGGGCTGTATGAGTATACCGTTATGTCATTTGGTCTGACTAACGCGCCTGCCTATTTTATGAACATGATGAACAAAGTGTTTATGGAGTTTTGGATAAGTTCGTCGTAGTGTTCATTGATGATATCCTGGTTTATTCAAAAAATGAAGAGGAACATAAGGAGCATTTGCGTTTGGTACTTGGAAAGCTCAGAGAACATCAATTATATGCCAAGGTCAGCAAATGTGAGTTTTGGTTGAAGGAAGTAGGATTCCTCGGACATGTTATATCTGGAGAAGGTATAGCTGTTGATCCCACTAAAGTTGATACCGTGACCAAGTGGGAAGCCCCAACTACCATTGGAGAGATCTGGAGTTTTCTTCGACTCGCAGGATACTACCGGAGGTTTATTGAGAATTTTTCAAAGATTGCGAAGCCTATGACGGAGTTGTTGAAGAAAGATACCAAGTTCAAATGGACTGAGCAGTGTGAGGCTAGTTTCCAGGAGTTGAAGAAACGTTTGGTTACCTCACCAGTGTTGATTTTGCCAGATCAGACCAAGGATTATGAGGTGTATTACGACGCTTCACGTCGAGGACTTGGAGCAGTGCTTATGCAGGAAGGGAGAGTTGTTTCATATTCCTCAAGATAACTGAAGCCCTATGAATTGAATTACGCTACGCATGATTTGGAGTTAGCAGCCGTAGTGCATGCCTTGAAGACATGGAGACATTTCCTCATCGGAAATCATTGTGAGGTGTACACGGATCATAAGAGTTTGAAGTACATTTTCACACAGAAGGAGTTGAACCTCAGACAAAGGAGATGGTTGGAGCTCATCAAGGATTATGATATGAGATTGCATTATCATCCCGGGAAGGCTAATGTAGTAGCTGATGCATTAAGCCGCAAGAGCCATGTCAATACGTTAATGACGGGAGAAATACCCAAGGAGTTAGCAGAAAATCTTCGTGAACTATGTTTGGAAATAGTTCCGAGAGGCTATGTAGCAGCGTTGGAAATTCAGTCAACTTTGATGGACAGAATCAGGGAAGCTCAAAAGACTGACAAGGAGATTGCTTCCATAAAGGAGAAAATGAAAGACGGAAAAGCTAAAGGATTTCGTGAGGATGAGCACGATACCCTATGGTTTGAAGACCATGTCTATGTGCCCAATGACCCGGAGATCAGGAAGTTAATTCTGCTAGAGGCCCATGATTCACCCTATTCGATTCACCCAGGGAATACCAAGATGTATCTGGATTTGAAGGATATTTTCTGGTGGACCGGAATGAAGAAAGAAATAGCAGAGTATGTAGCAGTTCGTGATGTATGCCAGACAGTAAAGGCAGAGCATCAGAAGCCAGCAGGATTGTTACAACAATTGCCGATACCCGAATGGAAGTGGGATAAGTTAGGCATGGATTTTATCACGGGATTTCCCAGGACTCGTTCAGGCTATGACTTGATTTGGATTGTAGTCGATCGATTGACGAAAGTAGCTCATTTCATCCCAGTAAAGACCACTTATACCAGTGCTAAGTTGGCAAAAATATACATGACCAAAATAGTATGTCTGCATGGAGTTTTGTGGAGTATCGTATTAGATAGAGGAACCCAGTTTACCTCAAAGTTCTGAAAGCAGTTGCACGAAACTTTGGGAACCAGGCTAGAATTCAGTACAGTTTTTCATCCGCAGACAGATGGACAGACCGAGAGAGTCAATCAAATTTTGGAGGATATGTTGAGAGCTTGTGCGCTAGATTATGGATCTAGTTGGGACGATAATTTGCCATATGCAGAGTTCTCTTACAAAAACAGTTACCAAACCAGTTTGAAGATGGCCCCTTTCGAAGCTTTGTACGGAAGAAGGTGCAGGACACCGTTGTCGTGGGACGAAGTTGGAGACCATCAGTTGTTTGGACCTGACTTGATTAAGGAGTCTGAACAGAAAGTGAAGTTGATTCGCGATAGGCTCAAGGTAGCCCAGTCCAGACAGAAGAGTTATGCAGATTCTAAACGCAAGGAGACAGTTTACGAAGTTGGAGACAGAGCTTATCTTCGAGTGTCTCCACTTCGGGGAACAAAGCGTTTTGGAGTTAAAGGGAAGTTAGCGCCACGATTTGTAGGACCATATCGAATTTTGGAGCGTATGGGAGAAGTGGCCTACAAGTTGAAATTGCCCGAAGGATTGTCAGGAATTCATGATGTGTTCCACGTTTCTCAGTTAAAGAAGTGTCACGCGGAGATGGCTGACATACCATTGAGAGACACAGTGCCTTTGGAAACTATTCAGTTGGATAACGATTTGACCTACGAGGAGAAACCAGTTAAGATCCTCGAGTTTGCCAGCCGAGTTACTCGCAGCAAAGTTATCAAGTTTTGCAAGGTTCAGTGGAGCCACCACACGGAGGATGAAGCCACCTGGGAACGAGAGGAAGATTTGCTCAAAGACCACCCTCACCTATTTTCTAGCCAACCCGAATCTCGAGGGCGAGATTCATCTTAAGGGGGGTAGGTTTGTAACATCCCAAATTTTCAATTTGGAATGTTATACATTAGATCATCATGCATATCATATTTTATTTGCTTTGGGTTTTGATCCTAGAAAATTCTAAGCAACTCAAGGACCCACGGAGAGAGTTGGGGATTTCGTTATTTTCATATTTGAGTTTTTCTCAAATTTTGAGAATAGGATCATTTGATTTTATTTATTTTATCATCAATTATTTCTATTACAAAAATATGAGAGAGGGAATAAAATGACTTTCCAAAATATAGAAATATTGAGGATTTAATAAAAAAATCAAATACTTTTATTTCGGAGTTTTTTTGTTGTTTTTATTTGAATTAGGAAAAATGCGCGTTTTTCAAAATTGCATTTAGGGCCCAAATAAATGTTCACTTTGTCGGGCTTGATTTTAGAAGCCCGGGAAAATTTATTTCGGGATTTTTGGAGTCCGTTTAGTATTTCTTTTTATTTTTCTTCCGAGCGAAAAAAACGGAACCGACTATGAGCCGTACTCGGCCGGGACTCCGCCTGGCCGGGGCCTTTATAAGCCGGGGCAAGCCAGCCCGAAGGCCCAGCCGCCCCGAAACCCTAGCCGCGCCCAGCCCCAGCCCCGTGGCCGCTGCCGCGGCCGCCGCCGCCCCGCCGCCGATCCGCCGGAGCCGCGCGTCGCCGGAGGTTCGCCGCACCTCGAAATCCGTGCCGTTTAAAAAAAATTCCATTCGTTGTTTTTCTTTTTCGTCAGATTTTCCGCTGTTATTTTTTGATCGCGATTTCTGATCTGATTTTCGTTTTAGTTTTTCTTTTCGCTCGTTTATCGGAATCAGGCGATTCAAGCGCCTGGAGTTTCGTCTCGAAACCCTCTATCCGAATAATCAACTTAAACAAGTTTTTGCTACTGTAAAATCTGACTTAGGTTCAGATTACTAGAACGAAGTTGTTTTCTTTCGCCGTTTGACTTTCTTTGCTTCGTTCGATTTGATTCTTTTTGCCAACCGGAGTTCTTAAGTTGAACCTTCTGGTTAGATCTCTTATTTGAGTTTTACCTGTGCATTAGATGAGTACTTATTGTATGCTTGTTTGTTTGCCTGCGATAGAGTACCCGGAGTGCGCCGCCTGTTACTTCGAATCGTTAGGTTTCACGGATCATCAGCAAGGCAAGTAACACTTTGATCATACCTTTTCTATAACCCAGTTTTTTTGCATTAGATCAATCTTCACACATTGCATGATTAGGATCTAATTAAACTGTGGGATGGGAAGTAGATGAGGTAGTACCTATTACCTGTTTATTATCAAACCTTTGGGAGTTACTTCTACGTTTGCTTATTATGCCATGCTATGCTAGTAGACGTGGATTGGGTGAGTGAAATCCATGATAGATGTGAGATTGATAATTAATGGTTTATCTAAGGTGGCAACTTAAATACACATCTGGGTGGATTGAGGCACCTGGGTAGTCTAGGACATGCCTGTTTTCTTTTGGACCGCCACCCAGGCTCAAAGGGATCATGAGATTTTTCAAACTAGAAACTTCCGTGTGCAGCCACAAGCCATTATGGGCTCTGGCATAGTTGATTAAGTCGTGCGAACTCTTACAGGGTAGACTAGCAGATGTAGGGGAAAGTAGGTGTACCGGTCTATCCATCGTAAGGTGCTAGCGCTTCTGAAAGACTGTGTCTCGGTCATCCGTTTCTCAAACACCATGTAGTGCGAGAAATCCAACGGAGGCGATCGAGTCTTGTGGGGAAAAGTGCGCAAACCTCTGCAGAGTGTAACAAACTAATCATGATTAGCCGTGTCCCCGGTTATGGACATCTTGAGTATCTAGTATCTGGATTATCATGTGAATCTCAACATGTTACTCTAAAATTAATGTTGTTGGGTTAATGATGATGCTTAATTGGGATTGAGAATGCTGTCAACCATTCTCAATGTTTAACAACCACCATGATAGTAATTAAATTTATTCCTTTTGAAGTAGGGAAAAAGTGGCTTTATGCAAAACTGTAACCATAGAGCTTTCCACCAGCCAAATATGCATATAGTATAGCTGTTGCATTCCATTACTCTTTATGTGTTACCTTGCCAGCATATTCCATGTGCTGACCCGTTTTCGGGCTGCAACGTTAATGTTGCAGACTTTTCAGACGACGATTAAGGAGTTTTAGGTCGTGGTTCTATACTCAGTGATGCCGTTGGAGTTGATGGACTCACTTATCTTCCAAGCCTTCCGCTGTTATTATTATTAGATGGCCTTAAGCCATTTTTATTGTAATAAGTTCTCTTTTGAGACACTCGATGTAATAAGTGTGTGATTGCTACTCTGCTATAAATCCTCCGAGTACTGTGTGGTGTCAGCTTTACTGATCCAGGGATGACACCGGAGCACAGAGATCAGACTGTTTGAGGTCTGGTCGCTACACCGATCTAGCCGAGTGTTGAGGGAGAGTTTCGTCAGCATGACGGCGTGGTGACGATGATGATGTTCTACCGGCGCACGGCTTCGCCTAAGCACCGCTACGATATGATCAAGGTGGATTATGGTGGAGGGGGGCACCAGACACGGCTAAGAGATCAAGAGATCAATTGTTGTCTCTATGGGGTGCCCCCTGGCCCTCTCTATGGCACGCCCTAGGGGAGTCCTACTCCCGGTTCCCCCTTTCCTAGTAGAACTAGGATCCCTTCCAAGTAGTAGGAGTAGGAGAGAAGGAAAGGGAAAAGAGCAGAGAAGGAAGGAGGGGATGCAACCCTCCCCCCTAGTCCAATTCGTACTAGGCCTTGGGGGGGGGGGGGGCGGCCTGCCTCTCTCTCTTTCCCCTAAAGCCCAATAAGGCCCACACACTCCCCCGCGAATTCCCGTAACTCCCCGGTACTCCGATAAATACCCGAATCACTCAGAAACTTCCGATGTCCGAATATAGTCGTCCAATATATTGATCTTTACGTCTTGACCATTTAGAGACTCCTCGTCATGTCCCCGATCTCATCTGGGACTCCGAACTACCTTCGGTACATCAAAACACATAAACTCATAATATAACCGTCATCGAACTTTAAGCGTGCGGACCCTACGGGTTCGAGAACTATGTAGATATGACTGAGACACGTCTCCGGTCAATAACCAATAGTGGAACCTGGATGCTCATATTGGCTCCTACATATTCTACAAAGATCTTTATCGGTCAAACCGCATAACAACATACGTTGTTCCCTTTGTCATCGGTATGTTACTTGCTCGAGATTCGATCGTCGGTATCTCAATACCTAGTTCAATCTCGTTGCCGGCAAGTCTCTTTACTCGTTTCTTAATACATCATCCCGCAACTAACTCATTAGTTGCAATGCTTGCAAGGCTTAAGTGATGTGTATTACTGAGTGGGCCCAGAGATACCTCTCCGACAATCGGAGTGACAAATCCTAATCTCGAAATACGCCAACCCAACAAGTACCTTCGGAGACACTTGTAGAGCACCTTTATAATCACCCAGTTACGTTGTGACGTTTGGTGGCACACAAAGTGTTCCTCCGGTAAACGGGAGTTGCATAATCTCATAGTCATAGGAACATGTATAAGTCATGAAGAAAGCAATAGCAACAAACTAAACGATCAAGTGCTAAGCTAACGGAATGGGTCAACTCAATCACATCATTCTCCTAATGAGGTGATCCCATTAATCAAATGACAACTCATGTCTATGGTTAGGAAACATAACCATCTTTGATCAACGAGCTAGTCAAGTAGAGGCATACTAGTGACACTCTGTTTGTCTATGTATTCACACATGTATTATGTTTCCGGTTAATACAATTCTAGCATGAATAATAAACATTTATCATGATATAAGGAAATAAATAATAACTTTATTATTGCCTCTAGGGCATATTTCCTTCATCACCTTCCACAGAAATTTCTGTGGAAAGCCAACATCAGATTTACAAGATGCAAAGTATAAAGATTTCACAAAATTTTTTGTTTGTTGTCAACATCCACATGGGCTTATCCCTCCCTCCATGCATTATTATTTCCTCAAACCTCATTTTAAGCTATCCCAAATATTTTGAGAGTCCCCAAAAAAAATTTCTTCTAAAATATATAGCCCCCACCCCCTATCTATCACTTCCCTCACAGTGATCTCCCTGTCATTACTAATGAAATAGAGTGATGGGTAAGCCTCCTTTAGGGGTTTATCATCCACCCACCAATCTTCCCAGAATATAGTATTTCTATCATCACCAGGTTTTTTCTTGATGTGAGGGTAAACCAACCCCCTAATTTTAAGAAGGCTAGACCAGAATTGTGAGTCCCCCTTCTTGTATTTGACACCAGAAAGGCATTTGTCTTTGAGGTATTTAGATTTAATAATATCTTGCCAAATTTCAACTTCATCTTCAAGTTTCCAAATCCATTTAGCAAGCAAACCAATATTGAAATTCTCAAGATTTGTTATTCCAAGCCCACATTATTATTTCCTCACTCCTCCTTTTTAAGCTATCCCAAAGTTTTTGAGAGTCCCCAAAAGTATTTCTTCTAAAAGACATAGCCCCCACCCCCTATCTATCACTTCCCTGACAATGATCTCCCTGTCATTACTAATGAAATAGAGTGAGGGGTAAGCCTCCTTCAGGGGTTTATCATCTACCCACCAGTCTTCCCAGAATCTAGTATTTCTATCATCACCAAGTTTTTTCTTGATGTGAGGGTAAACCAGCCCCCTAATTTTAAGAAGGCTAGACCAGAAATGTGAGTCCCCCTTCTTGTATTTGACATCAGAAAGGCATTTGTCTTTGAGGTCTTTAGATTTAATAATATCTTGCCAAATTCCATCATCATCATCAAGTTTCCAAATCCATTTAGCATGAAAAGCAATATTTAAATTCCCAAGATTTTTTATTCCCAGCCCACCTTGTTGTTTTGGAAGACAACAAGTTTTCCTATTAACTAAGTGATACTTCTTCTTATCTTCCTCAGCTTGCCACAATAATGTGGCTCTGTAAATGTCCAATTTTTTCCTAACTCCAGCCGGGAGTAGGTAAAAAGACATCATATAAATTTTTTCCTAACTCTACCAGCTATATTGAGTAGTCTGCCCTGCCAGCAAGCACATCTTTTTAAAAAAAATTCAGTCACATTCCTCCACATTTTATTTCTAATTCTTTTATTGTTCACTGGTAAACCTAAATATTTCAAAGGCATTTACCCAAGGGCACATGTGAACATCTCTTGGTATAAATTCCTCTTACTTTTGGCTTCCCCAAAGAGATAGATTTCACTTTTATGAAAATTTATTGTCAAACCTGACATTTTTTCATATGCAGTCAATATGAATTTTAAATTTCTAGGCGATTCCTCATCATCCTATATCAGGAATATAGTATCATCGGCATATTGCAACATGTTCACCCCATTCTCATGAATGCCAGTAAGTACCCCTTTAATGTATCCTTCAGTTCTAGCTTGATCCATTATCATAGCCATGGCATCTATAGCTAGATCAAATAACAGAGGGAGAGAGAATCCCCCTGCCTAAGCCCTTTAAAAGTTTTGAAAAAATGTCACACACTATCATTAACTTTAACCCCCACCTAACCCCCCTCATGTTGTGCATCACCCAATCACACAACTTATCAGGAAAGTTTTTCAACCTGAGCATTTTGTGAACAAAAGGCCACTTAATTTTGTCATATGCTTTTTCAAAATCCACTTTGAACTACATAGCATTCTGTTTTTTGTATGAATTGAATTTAGAGCCTCATGCAAAATAACCACTCCTTCCATGATATATCTACCTTTGTCATCCGGAAAGTCCCATTTTCTCATCCAGATGCTCATTTAGACCCAAACTTTGTTTTGAAAAAGGCCCAATGTGACGTGAGATGCCAAACACGGAGCAGCGGTACTGACGAGTAGGTGGCTGATACGTCTCCAACGTATCTATAATTTTTGATTGTTCCATGCTATTATATTATCTGTTTTGGATGTTAATGGGCTTTGGTTTACACTTTTATATTATTTTTGGGACTAACCTATTAACCCTAGGCCTAGTGCAAATTGCTGTTTTTTGCCTATTTCAGTGTTTCGCAGAAAAGGAATATCAAACGGAATCCAAACGGAATGAAACCTTCGGGAACGTGATTTTTGGAACAAACGTGATTGTGAGAACTTGGAGTGGACATCAAGAAACAAATGAGGTGTCCACGAGGTAGAGGGCAGGCCTAACCCTGGGCGCGCCCTCCCCCTTGTGGCTCAACCGACCTACATCTTCCTCCTATATATACTCATATACCCTGAAAACATCCAGGAGCACCACGAAAGCCTATTTCCACCACCACAACCTTCTGTACCCAAGAGATCCCATCTTGGGGCCTTTTCTGGAGCTCCGCCGGAGGGGACGTCGATCATGGAGGGCCTCTACGTCAACTCCATGGCCCCTCTGATGATGTGTGAGTAGTTTACTTCAGACCTTCGGGTCCATATTTATTAGCTAGATGGCTTCTTCTCTCTCCTTGAATGTCAATACAAAGTTCTCCTCGATCTTCTTGGAGATCTATTCAATGTAACTCTTTTTGCGCTGTGTTTGTCGAGATCCGATGAATTGTGGGTTTATGATCAAGTCTATCTATGAACAATATTTGATTCTTCTCTGAAATCTTTTATAAATGATTGGTTATCTTTGCAAGTCTCTTCGAATTATCAGTTTGGTTTGGCCTACTAGATTGATCTTTCTTGCAATGGGAGAAGTGCTTAGCTTTGGGTTCAATCTTACAGTGCTCGATCCTAGTGACAGAAAAGGAAATGACACGTATTGTATTGTTGCAATGGAGGATAAAAAGATGGGGTTTATATCATATTGCTTGAGTTTATCCCTCTACATCATGTCATCTTACCTAATGCGTTACTCTGTTCTTATGAACTTAATACTCTAGATGCATGCTGGATAGTGGTCGATGTGTGGAGTAATAGTAGTAGATGCAGGCAGGAGTCGGTCTACTTGTCACGGACGTGATGCCTATATACATGATCACTCCTAGATATTCTCATAATTATTCGCTTTTTTATCAATTGCTCGATTGTAATTTGTTCACCCACCATAATACTTATGCTATCTTGAGAGAAGCCACTAGTGAAACCTATGGCCCCCGGGTCTATTCTCCATCATATTAATATTTCGTCAACATGCTATTTCTATTACCTTTTATTTTGCAATCTTTACTTTTAATCTTTATCATAAAAATACCAAAAAAATTATTTTATCATCTCTATCATATCTCACTCTCATAAGTGACTGCGAAGGGATTGACTACCCCTTTATCGTGTTGGTTGCGAGGTTCTTATTTGTTTGTGTAGGTACGAGGGACTTACGTGTGGCCCCCTACTGGATTGATACCTTGGTTCTCAAAAACTGAGGGAAATAGTTATGCTACTTTGCTGCATCACCCTTTCGTCTTCAAGGGTAAACCAACGCAGTGCTCAAGAGGTAGCAGTGGCCAGGTTAACTCATAATCCTTCTCACAAGCATAATGAGGTGCCACATAAGACTAACCTTGTCTTTACCAAAAGCAGGTCTTATCAGACAACCTCTTAACCCATCTGACAAAAATTATCAGGAGTCGCCACCATCTTCAGGTGCTCATCCTCGACTCAACTACCAGCTTTTGTCATTAATCCTGGGTGAGTGACTGTACCTGATAACCAATAGCTTAACTTTGTTGCCATGTGTTTTTAAATCTTCTGAGGCCCCCAAAGTCATTGAGTTGGAAGAGCAGGTGCTGGTAACTCCCGAGGCCAACACCGAAAACCCTGAAGAGCATCACAACAAAGAAGATGACCCGCGGCCACAAGCCGAAGCAACAGTCACCGAAGATGTGAGCACTGATGTTAACCCGGCGGATAACCTTAACCCACCAAGTCCTATTCCTTCTTCAACTACTGTCAAGCCAACTTAAGAAACTCCACCTGCAGAGAATACTGGTGATATTTCCATTATTGGGGTGGGTTACTTAGCACCATAAACTTCCAGATGTGGGTGATTAGGAGCTAAGAGCATATGGAGAGCATTGAGTCATTGGTGGTGCATCCATTTGGGCCCGGTTTTCAGTCGACGGTCATGAGCAGCAGGACTTCACATACAAGGAGCGCCAAGTGAGTTATGTCAGCCAACCACGTGAGATCGGAGTGGCATATGTTCTCTCTATCAGACATATCATTCCTCTCTTGTGTCATCGAGGTTTATGAACATTTTTGTGGCATGCTCAAACTATTGCGACGGTTTTTGGTGTGTACTCTAGTAGCGGCGATGGCGCTCGAGTACTCGGCCGGGTGCATGGTGCAGTGTTGCCCTTCCGGTATTTTGTATGTATTGTGTGCTTTAGTCCTAGTCTAGCTATGTGCTTTGTAGGTTTTTTGCTAGTTTTCCTCAATAAATTGTCGGCCCTTTATTGTTTCTTATTTTTTAGCGCTTGCCTTATGTGGTGCAATTCTTCTTTGGGGTGTTTTTGTAATACCCTTGCAAATGAAATTCAGTAAGCATATATTCCATTCATAGATTGAGAAATTGTCTTCTATACAAACAGTTTAGCTCGACAGCGGAAATGAACAAACGTTTCCCCAATTGTTGCCAACCACGTACTGAAATAGCCAGTTCAACTATATATACTAGATAATTTTAAGTATGTAGTACAGTTTAACCATACCTATAGTCAGATGAACTAAACAAAATAGCCCATAAATACTACTACTATAGAGGGGCTTTGTCCTACTTCCAGTAGCCTCTCATCTACCGAGCACACTCAGTAAGAGGCAGAGGAGGAGGAGCCTACCGATGAGTTGGGGAAGTGGAATCTGGCGCATGCCACTGCTGCACCTTTAGCAACGTCTAGCTCAAACACCCTCTACCGCTCCTAATGACCCCTCTCAAAGCGGCGGGACTCCTTGTAGATGTCCGCATTCCATGCCTCTGCGACAGCGTGTGCCGTGGCCCGACGATGGTAAGACTCTTTGTATGCTTGACCAGGCACTTCTCCTCCTCGCACGCGAACTTAATGTAGTGCGCAAGGTCACTAACGCACATGCGGGCCTCCACCTCCCACCTTCAGGCCATGGTGGCGGAGCAGGTGTTGACCCCTATGGTCTATGGTGGGGTGGCGGCCATGACGGGCTACAGTAGCGTGCCGGCCATAATGGCCACCTCTCGCCTTCGGGCCGCGGTGGCGGAGTGGGTGATGGCATAGCGGCTGACGGTGGGGTGGCGGCCACGTCACCCACCTCCCACCTTAGGGTCGTGGTGGCGGAGCTGGCTATGGCACTGGCGACCGATGGTGGGGTGGCGGGTACGGTGACCGGCAACAGCTACCGAGGGCAGTGGCAGCGGAGCGTTTGATGGGTGTTGTGCGCACACCAAACAGGGACATCATGTGCAGTACATGACGTTGGGGACTGCGCCACCGCCGCGTTGTAGCGTCCTAGCTGACGCTATCCTCTGATGATGGCAGAGTGACTGAGCGAAGACGACAGACTGGTGCCATTTATGATTGTGGCAGGAGCATACGAGATAAGATACGAGGAGGGAGGGGAAAATGAGATGTGTACTCGCCGGTTGTGAGGGTTTATATAGCAGGCCGATAAGCATCACTACAAAAAAGAGACACATCCGTGACATTTTGGGACGAACGGATTTTTTTCTGTCATACATATGACACTTCTGTGATGATAATTGTGACAAAACCCGGTATCATCATAGATGTGGTGGGCTCCTACGTCTATGACAAAAAATCATGACAGAAAATGGGTTTTCATCCTGGGCGGGCCGGAGACGCAGCTGCATGACATTCTTTGGGCCGTCCATGACGGAAAAAACCATGGTAGAAGCGAGGGCGAGGAAAATTTCGGGGAGTTCCCGGTTACGGTGGGAGGTCGGGGGCCGAGCGATGCGCGCTTCTCTCGTACACGTACACGCGTGTGTGCGAGGCGTTGGCTCTAACTGAACCCGAGCGAGGCGTTGGGCTCTAACTGAACCCAATCGATTGCACTGCAGGCTACGCGTTACTGAACCCGAGCGATCGATCAATGGCTGTTAACTGAACCGGATCAAGCGATTCCTTCGCTACTGCTGCTAACTGAAGCTGATCGATGCTGCCTCTGGATGAACAATGAGCATTGCAGGGGGGGTGGATGAACACACTACAAAAAAATACACTTCCGTAATAATACGTGTTTGTCACAGTAGGTCGCTTTTTTGTCATGCATGTACATCCATGACAAATTTATGACAGAATCAAGATAGTCATACCTGTGCTGTCGTAGAAGTGTTCCATGACATTACCAAAATTATCATCACGGAAGTGTCCACTTCCATGACGATAAATCGCACGTCACAGAAGTGCTTTCGTCAAGGGTGACCGACACGTGGCAACCACCGTAACGGAACACCGTTAAGCTATCGGGTCGGGTTTTGGATCCGATAACCCGTTAACAGTCCCGACCAATGGGGATTTTTCACGTGTAAATTCATCATTGGCTAGACAAAACACGTGTCGACTCATCGTCGGTACAGATGTCATCCACTCACTGGACAGAATACGCCTATGATACGTCGACATGTGGCATGGCCCAACAAGTTTAAATGGGCCGGCCCAACTAAAGGCCCACAAGATTTTGCGGACCATAATGGGCCGGCCCAGCTAAAGGCCCATGAGATTTTGCGGCCCATAATGGGCTGGCCCAGCTAAAGGCCCACAAGATTTCGCAGGCCATAATGGGCTGGCCCAGGTAAAGGCCCACAAGATTTTCATGTGCCATAATAGGCCGGCCCAGGTAAAGGCCCACAAAATTCTTGCGGGTCATAATGGGCCGGCCCAGCTAAAGGCCCACGAGATTTCGCCAACATTAATGGGCCAGCCCAGCTATAGGCCCACAAGATTTTGAGGACCCTAGTAGGCCGCCCCGTTAACTGGCTGCCATGTTTTGGGCCAAATGCCGGCCCATATTTGATCCGGTCTATTAATGGCTTGCCACGCTCCGGGCCTAATCACTAGTAGAAAACAGGGCTATGGTCCAGGCCGGCTCAGCCCATTAGTGCCGGTTCAGTCTAGAACCGGGACTAATGTGAGCATTGGTCCCGGTTCGTGCGGCTAAGGCATTAGTCCCGGTTCATCTAGACCTTTTGGTCCCGGTTGGTGGGATGAACCGGGACCAATGGGCCTCGCTCCTGGCCCACAACCATTGGTCCCGGTTCGTGCCACAAACCGGGACTAAAGATTAGACCTTTAGTCCCGGTTTGAGGCACGAACCGGATATAATGGGGATGAGACCTTTAGTCCCGGTTCGTGCCACGAACCGGTACTAAAGGTCCCATTTTCAAACTATACCCCCCCCCCCCCCCCGTGGATTGCCTTTTCAGTTTTAAAAAAAATAAAAGAAAATGATGGAAATGTCAAAAAAATAAAAGAAAATAAGTTTCACATGTGATATGTGGTCTAGTTGTTGGGAAAATTTACAAATATGAATTTCGACTTTATTTACAAAATCTCTCTGGAATTTGTAAAATGGGCATAACTTTTGCATACGAACTCGGATGAAAAAGTTTTTTATATAAAAAATGTGAAAAAAAATTCAAAAAAAATCAGGAAATTTCCTTTAGTACCGGTTGGTGTTACCAACCGGGACTAAAGGTGGACCGGCCACGTCGAGGGCCTTTAGTCCCGGTTCTGGATTGAACCGGGACTAAAGGGTTAGGGCATTAGTACCGACACTTTAGTCCCGGTTCCAGAACCGGGACTAAAGGCCCTTACGAACCGGGACTAAAGGCCCTTTTTCTACTAGTGAATAGTGGCCCATATGAGATCCGGCCCGTTAAAAGCCTACCACGTTCTGGGCCAAATTACGGCCTAGATCGGGTCCGGCCCTTTAAGAGGTTTTGGGCCTAATTATGGCCCATATCAGATTCGGCCCGTGAACTGGACACTATGCTTTTGGGCCCACTTGCTAAAGGCCCACTTAGTAATTCGGCCTGATATTAGTTTTGGCCTGTTAAGGGCCCGTTTAACATTTCGGCCCTATATTAATTTCAGCCTGTTAAAAGCCCGTCATATAGTTGGGCCTAACTATGGTCCGGTTCTCATCTGGCCTGCTAGCAGCTGATATCTGATTGGGCCAAACAAGGACCGAGACAATTTTTCAGCTTGTCAAAAGCCCGTGATTTGATTCGCACAATCATGGGTCGGGGTACATTTCGGCCTGCTGCCGGCCCATGAGCTGATCGGTACGTTTCAGGCCCAACCTACATCATGATTGCATGACGGCCCGATTATGTACCGTAATTTTACGGTCTGGCCGGTTTACTGCGAAGACAGGATATATATACAGTAAAATAACTGCAGCATCGTGAATAAGAAAAAACCTATACTATACAATAAAGAAATTACGGCATATTACATCCACTAGGCATCATTGTTCGCCACTATGATAATAAAGCACAAGCAGACAGCAGATTACATACACTGGGCATCAAAGATCGCCACCAGTGCAAATAAACAAGCCGACAAAATAATATACAAAACCGACAACACTTCAATAGAGTTCAAGAAAGGTTAGCCCTGCTGGGGAGCTGCAGTGCAAGTAGCTAAGCAAGATGATGAGACTGCGCTTGTTCAACACTTATATCTTCCTCACTCCAAAAGATAAACAAGTAGACATATGACAGGTTTTGCACATAAAAGTATTGGTGCTGACAATTCATCACATTTCTTACTGACGAATAAAGTGACACAGTTTAAATTTGCATTAACACAATATGGTATTCTTCAGGTCAAGACATGGCAGGAAATGACGTTGTGAAGGAGTTGGCAGCTTCACGACACCACTGGATTACAGATCAAGAACACATAAGTATCAATGGTTAGTGTGCTGTCAATTTATACCATTTCAGATTGGAAAATAAAGAGATGGTTCAAATAATAGTAGAATGATATGACATTGTTCATAGTTAAGACATTGCAGAATATGACATTGTGTTGTAGTGGGTAGGTTCACCACACCACTGGACGAATGAAGAACAGAAGCATACATGCAGTGCAAAAGAAGATCACTTGCTCTGTATAGTTTAATTTACATGGTATGAAGAAGGAAGTTGGTTGTACAACTGAAAACTTAAATTGAGAAAGGACAAACTTTTGTTTATGAACTACATAATAAACTTTAAACAAGCAATTTGATGCAAACACCAAAAATAAACAGCTGTTGCAGTCATGCCTAACCAAATATATACAACAAAGTTTGAAGGCTTGAGATGGACAAACTTACATTATTGGTGAAGACAGGCTCTATAAAGGCCTTGTCCATGCTGATGGGGGGCAATTCAAGAAGTTTACCACAGAATCTTCTTCAAAAGCATTGCTTTTATTCTACATTTTGTTAAGAGTAAATATAGATGTGATAATATACGAAAAAATGGAGAATATTTAAGATAAATGAAGAGTGATGCTACATAACCAAGTAGCTATAAATGTAAGTGCAGCGATACATGCAAAAGGTACAGCCAAGAGCAATGCACAGCTAAACTTCTTCAGTACCAACCTTATGGTAAGAGTAAATATAGATCTGATGTGTAGAAAATGGAGGGCAAAGGAAAATAAGCCGCAGAGTGATGGTACGTGAACAACTACCTGTAATTATAAGTACATTGATAAAGGACATCATGTACTTACAAGAACAATGCAGAGCTAAAAAACATTGGCATTGGATATATTCTACACTAATGTAACCATTCATACAGATCTGATAATTTGGAGCGAACAATTGATAAGCAAGCTATCATGCATACTGCTATCACATAATGAACCAGGTATGTATGCAAGTACAGTGATACAGGACAACAGGTACTAACAAGAGAAAAGCAGTGGGCAGCATATTTGCAATATCCTGTTGTTCTTGTCAAACCGGAATTCTTCTTCGAGCAGATTTCCTGCAAAAAAGATCCGTAAGGCACATGCGGAAAAGTAGAAGTTCAAATTGTCATAGACAGTACCTCATCCTGGGAATGAGACCAGTGCATAAAAAGGTTTTTCCATTCAATGTCTTCTTAGTTTAGCACATGAGACTTCACCGGAAATTCGTTTATAGACTTGCCATCGAAGTGTGATTTCCTCAGGTAACACCGATACTGCTGCAATGCTTCCTTGAAAAGCACAAGCAAGCTTTGCTCGTCATGACTATCCAGATTGACCCTCGCCTAGTTACAACAATGTAATGTAAATCATTCATGTGTTCAATTAGCTGAAAACAGGAAAATAATAACCATGAATAATAGCACTTACACGTAAGTTGGACAGGAAGATGTGAAAATGGTGTTTGTCTTCACAATAATCTTCCCATGATGGGAATATATGCACGTAGTCCCTCACAACATTGAAAGCATTTTCTTTTAAACTGGGAATAAATGGAATGGGGTTCCAATCTACAGGAATTGGCCGTCTCTGCAGTTGGGATAGGTCTTCGGCCAGTGGACTTGCTGTAATTTTTGCTGGAGTGGGATTTTTCTATGGTACAACTAGTGCTATGGAAAATGAAATCAGTATACCTTTTGCTGGAGTGCAGGTCCTGTGTGGTGGGGCTAGTGGTCTGGCCAGTAAAGTATGGGTACAGTCTGCTAGAGTCGGTCCTACATTTTGTGTCACTGGTTGTACAGCCAATATAAGTGGGGTGCTGTCTGATTTCTCCGGCACCACCACGTTTTTCAAGGACTTTGCTGGTGCTCCTTCAGGTTCGGCAATCACCCTCTTCCTTTTTGATGTCTGATGCACAAGAACAACATTTGAGTGGAAAAACATGGTATGATGACAGATGGAATATGTATTGATAATGGATGGACATGCATCTCGACATATATGATGAGTAAACTAAGCAGATGGCGGTGCAACAAAGTAGAAGAAATGCAATACAACATGCGCAAGATACCCGCAATCAATAAAACATTGCCAAATTAGGACAGACACCTTGATGGGTGAACAGGATATGCCATCTGCCTTTGACTCCTCGAGGTTAGAATAGTCATTAGGATGATATTCTGAATAAGAATCAACAGGTGGGGAGCGTATGAGTTTCATTGCATCCAGAATGGCACTCAATGCCTTGGTGCCAATTTTTTAAGTCATTGCAGTGTTTAGTTTCAAGAGTGGACTGCTGCTAGTGCGACACAAAGCAGCTACACAGATCATAGTGTATATATAACGGGAAAACCTTAAGCATCAGAGTAAAATCAGAAAAGTGGAACTTGCTGGAATATATGTGCTAGTATTGCCGGTACGGCTAGAAAGGCTTCGGATACCAGCTCTCTTCAAGTGAAGGTGTGGTACTGTTAATATCAATGTAACTCTCAAAGGCGACATAGCTCCTCGCATTTCCTTGCTATTCTTATAGGATTCAAGTGGGCAGGCCACTACAAATCCTATTCCTATGTTTACAAGATCCTACAAATCAAAGAGGCTCAAAGTGTCCATCACAACCGACCGTATAGACCTCTACACTGCAAATGTCCCTGCTTATCTTCAGTACAAGGAACATACTATACTACTATCATACTCCCTCTGTTCCAAAATATAAGTCTTGGTAGAGATTTCCACTATGGATCACATACAGATGTATCCAGGTACATTTTAGAGTGTAGATTCACTCATTTTTCTCCATATGTAGTCCATGGTGGAATCTATACAAATACTTGTATTTAGGAACAGAGAGAGTACATATTAAAGAAGAATGGAAGAGGAACATGGTAAAGAAGAGCAAGCAGATTTTGGATAATAAAATGTTGGTTGCGCAGTGCCCACACATGATGTACTAGAGTGCATTAAGAATGCAACTCCTAGCTGTCTCTCGACCATTTCAGGCGGTTGGATGAAGATCCTACGTCTCCTAACCCTTCTTCTTCCTTGTCTCTGATTCTTCCCATACAGAACACCGCACGGGCCGATGGCCGGACCACCGGCCCCCACCGCCTGTGTTCCTCCGCCACCCCCACCCCCACCCCCACCCCAACCCCCACCCGTGTCGAGTTTTCTTCGTTCGGCAAGGCCCCACAACCACCCGAGCCCCTTCGATCGCATCGGTGAACTCCGGCGAGCTCTGAAAAATCGACCGACCCAATTTTGAAATTTAGTCTACTGTGATTTAACTAGCATGGAATATAAAAGGGGAGAACCATAAGCATTGCGAGTATGGTGTTGAGCATGCCATGGCGGATCTGAAGGTGCAAACCAGACAAAGGCAACTTCGCAACCAAGACAAGAAATCAGAGTAAAGCAGTGGCGATCTATTTTCTTGCTGTGATAAATAAGTTGAGCAGAATGAAAGAGTACCACCTCTGGTGCGGCGCCGTGTACACATCTGCTGAGAATTTGACGGTGCTGCGGTAGCGATGGCTGTCGGCCACGTGGAAGCAGATCTAGGAGGGTAGATGGTGGCGGCGGGGCACGGTGGACGAGACGGTCGTAGGAGCGGCGGCGGCAAGGTGGACGACGGCGGGGATGAAGCAAGAGGACGGGATGCAAGGATCCCGGTCCGAAGCCGTGGATGAGAGAGGTTGATCTCTTGTAATGGACGGCGGCGTCGAGGTATCAGCTCCGACATGGTGGAGGAGGACGGCGGTGGATGGGGTGGCGGACGGCGGCGAACGGAGGAGGGTGGGGTGGAGAGGGTGTTTTGGCGCCCACGGAGTACGAATGGGGAAAAGGGAGGTAGAGAGGAAGGGGGAACCATGTATTCAGGGTGCGCTTGTCTCAAAGTATATCTCTCTCCCTGCTATGTATCTCTAACTATGATTCTCCATGTGGAATCTCTTTCTCTCACACAAACACAAAACTTTGTCTCCCGGGGCCTCATTTCCCTCTACTATTCCCATGTGTGCCACTCGCACACCCCTTATACAGAGATGTCTTTCGCTCCTTAGATATGAGAACCTACGACTCTTCCTCATCAATATCTCTTTCTCACACACAAACACAAACTCTGTCTCCCAGGGTCTCATATTTCTCCATTGTTCTCTTGTATGTCGCTCACACACACCCTCTCTCCCTAGAGATATCTTGCGTTCCCTCGTATGTCTCTCTAGCTATCACTCTCGTTGTGAAATATCTTTCTCTCTCATAGACACAAAACTCTGTCTCTCTGGATCTCATTTCTCTCTGATATCTGTTTGTATGTGACTCACACGCACCCTCTCTCTATCTCTCTCACACCCACACACATAACCCAGCCTTCTGATCCACTCGACTCCTATCTTTAACGCACACTATCTAGCATCTTTATCTTTCTATTTATCTGTTTCTCCATCAACCTTCTTTCTGGCCCTCACTCTTCATTCTTATCACGCACACTACATATGTTTCTCTCTACATGCAGTCAAGTGCCCTCTCACACACATATATAACTTCACCCTTTGAACCACCCGACGGTCATCTCCAACACCCAAACTAGCGGATGTCCCTCTAGCTAGCATCTCCATCTCTGTATCTATCTGTAGTTTCTCCATCAACATTTCTTTCTCGCACGGAGTCTTGCTTCCTATCACCCACACTATATATGTCTCTCCATACATATGCATTTATAGGTTGGTCTCTTTTGCACAATCGTTGCGCCTCACTCCCTCTGCTCTCCATAGATGCATGCTCCAGCCCACGCCACTATCTCTTAAAGACAAAAACACATGCTCAATTGTCGGGACTTCTTCCATGCATTCTCACATGCATGCATATTGTCATACCGATCCGTCTCTCCCATGTCGTTGATCTTATGACTTATGTCTTCTTTCTTTTATCTTGATCATGCGCGCGCGCACACACACACATCCCACGTATACATGTATACCTCTCACACATGCACGTTCAAGGTCTCTATGTCTCCATACGTAGTTAATTACCCTCAATCCTAACGCCACATCAAATCGTTCTCCTCTTTTGTGCACATAACTTCCGCCTAGATGGGTAAAACACACACTCACACTTAACAATCTCCTTCTAGCTACCCCCCCCCCCCCCCCGCCTCTCACTCTTCCCCTATATCCCCAAAACCAATAAGACCATCCCTTAGTTTAATTCCCGCCTACATGCACCATCGATATATAGTAGTCTTCCTCGGTGTCTCTCGAACAAACACGTTCTCTCGAAGTTGACTCCTCTCATGCATATAGGTCCTAATGCATTTTTCGAGGCTAACTTTGACCAAACGTTAGAGCAATAATATATGACATGCAACTTACACAAAGCATACCTTCAATTTTGTATGTCAAAGGAGCTTCCAATAATATAATTTGCATAGTATACATCTCATGTGCTATTAATCTTGTCAATAGTCAAAGGCTGTCTTGAAAAACACATTAGGACCTATATAGGTGGAAGGAGGGAGTAGGTACCATGCAAAAAATGAGAATAAAATTCAAACATTTGGGCATCGTGGCTCGGTCGATAACATTGAGAAACTTGGTTTTAAAATCATGAAACTTGGCATGGTGTCATGTCATGGTAGTACCATGCCGTGGTAAAAAAATTGGCCGAATAGGAACAAATTTTGGTATAAGCTTCTTGCAAATCTGAGCTTCTTTCAAGAAGGCTCGTGGTTCTGGGAGGGAACGTGTCACCTTTGTGTGCATAATTCAAATTTGAAATACAAGCACATGTTACAGTGCACCAAAGTTGGTTGAAAAATCACATGTGTGTCCTCGGGTAAATTTCTAGGTTCCATGCAAGAAATGGGAATGAAATGCAAAATTTTGGGCGTCGTGGCTGGGTTGGAAACATTGAGAAACTTAGTTTTTTAATTCCTGTAAATCGAAAACATGCATGAAAATAGTGAAACTTGGCTTGGTGCCATGACATGGCACCAACATGTTGTGGTAAATTTGCAGTCCGATTTGCGAAGGCGCACACATTTACAATCAACAAAGTCATTTTGGAAGAAGTGCTGTCATGTTACAATCGGAAACACAAGTATTATTGAAACCGTGGGCGTTCTACTTACTAGTACCATTTACGTGCCGCCACGTGTCCCCTTTTTTATTAGCTAGGAGGTGACGTGCAGGGTAGCTATTTGAGTACGAGAGGCGTGCAATCAGACCCCTGCGCATGCTTATCAGGAGGAGAGCCCTTTGACCTCCATCTGCCGTCCACCTCTGTCCCAAGGTCTCCATTAATGGTGCCCGAGCCTCTGTTTAATGGCGTGGCTATGTCTCACTCGACTCAGATTTAAGAGAGAAAAATGAAAATCTGAAAGCACGGATCTTGATGTAAGATCCGACGGACCTATATAGCATCTACCGCGACTTATAGCAAGACTGATGAATATATAAGGACGATTAATTTTTTTTGATCAAAGAAGGGCTTGCCCCTTCTGATTTTCATTACTGAAAACCACCACAATTCACAAGAAGTTCAGCACAACTCCAGCCTAACACGAAGGACTAAAAGCTACCAGATTGAAATCGCAACATCCCAAGAGGCCAACAAAGGCCAAACATCCGCGCTAGAACCCAACATTTCACAACCGACGACACAATCCACATCCTAAACCGATTATTACATCAAAAGAAACCAGGAAACTAGTCTCCGCGGTGAGCGGCAATGAGCTCTTTCGTGTCCTCAAGACGCTGCTTGAGAACATCCACGGATTCCTCCACCAGCCTTTGGCACTCATTGCGGAGCATGCCATTCTCATCCATAAGTTTCTTCAACAAGGCACTAGTCTCCTCCTGCAGGTCTGCACTTCGGACGATCTTCTCCCTCAGCAGGTCGCGCTCGGCCCGGAGCCTCTCATGGCCCTCCCTTAGTTGCTGGATGACACCGATAGCCTGTTCAAACGAGGCTATCATGTCGTCCTGCAACCTCACCGAGCGGGAGATCTGATTCGTCTGGCTATGGATGATCGCATGTATGCGCCTGTAATAGTCGTCGCATGCCCCCGAGAAATTTCCCCAGGCCTCCACGGCGCGGCGGGACATCTCTATTGCATTCGTGGCACGGCGGGACATCTCTGCTGCTTCCGCGGCACGGCCGGACCAGTCTGCTGCATCGACGGCGCGGCGGGACCTCCGTGCTTCTTCAGCGGCACGGCGGGACCTCTGTGCTGCTACTTCCGCGCGACGCGACATGTCGGCTGCTCTCGCAGTGAGGCGGGACATCTCTCGTGCTTCCGCTTCCATGCTTGCCTCTCCCTGGTGGCAATCTCTCGACCCAGAACTCACGCTGGCCATGGCAGACGCAAGGGAAGGATGCTGAAGGACTTGTTTGTTTTTATGGATGAGGAGTTGAGGAGGAATGTGTAGTCATCTTGGCATACTAGTATTTATAACCAAGTACTAACATGCTCCTAAGTGGGAAACCATTTAGGTTGTGATCAGTGTGAACAGGTTTGCAATTCAATATAGCGTGGAGTAATTTGGAATGTGACGAGACGCAAGCTCAAAATTTATTGATGGTTCTAGTTTCTAAGTGCGGCACTATTCCTGGATGGAGTACTTCTTTTTCTACTCCCTCCTTTCCGGTTTTATAGGGCTTATCTCAAAATTTTAGTTTTTCCATTTTATAAGGCTCAATTTGGTTGTCCCCAACACATGTTCAGATTCCAAGGTGCATTAAATCATTGCATGCAAGTATTAAGAGAAAATTGACCAATGCATGTACTTTATGCATGCATGCATTGCAATTAATGCATTAAACCTATCTCTCGGGACTTCTCGCACGCACCATCATGCCACCCACAAAAACTTGTACTCTGAGTTTAGTAGTACGTTATACAAGAAGAGAAGAGGTGCACGCACGCACTCGTCCTCTCACACACGCGTCTATTTTTTCTCGAAAAGGAGGATGATGACCCCCGGCCTCTGCATCTGGGAGTCACACACGCAAATTATTGAAATATATCGAGTGCAGTGCTTTGATGTGTCGCGTCAACTCGTACATCAACGAGAAGTTTGATTATCCTCTCCCTCAAGGACTTAACTGCACATGCCTTTGGTTGTATGACAGGTTGGCCACACACCTGTAGGGCCCACCTGTCATACACGCAAAGGCAGGAGCGTCCCTCCCTCGTCCATGAGCGTGGTGGCTGGCAAGACTAGGAGAAGCTTTCACTACACGCTCTCCCTTCCGTACGCGGTGGACATGCAGCAGTTCAATCGGTGTCAGATGGCCAGAAGCGTACTGTAGTACTCCTCCAGTGCAGTAGTATTCCATCATTGTTCGACTTCCCGAAGAGGCGAAGAGCCAAGCGTAGCCCGGACACTCGTGTGGCAATTTCATGTGTATAGTAGTCTAGGATAGCGTGTACCGTGCCTGTAAGCTTAAAATCGTTGGGGTCGGCTCCATGCTATGTGGCCATCTCGAAGTTTAAAAAAAAATAGTCTTCTGGCCCTACCCGAAAACTGCCGCGCGTACTGCCCAGGAAAAGCCCCACCCTCAACTTTTAACTACGGGAAAATAGTTCGAGCTTGTTCGTTCTATATAAATACAGTACTTACTGTATGTTATTCACCCGTGGGGTTGTTCAATGAATGGAGGGGCGGGGAGCAAAAGTGAACAATACTGTAGTACTACTAGTAGTAAGTAGGAGTCCTACAGTAGTCACCTTAAATAGAGAGTTTCTTTTCTTTAATGCCACATACACAAATTGAAACACTTGTTGTGGAGAGAAAAAAGATAATCACTCCACTATATATGGACGCAGGGGCCTAAGAGCTTGCTTTACTAGGGTTGATGTCTTCATTCTCTCATCCTCTCCAGATATAAACAAGACAATGGTAGCGACATTTTCTCTCTGCTCAACGCTGGTCACGGATCTGGTCGAATCCCTTCGGCCGGTGTGTGTAGAGGACTAAAAGGTGCATCGTTCACGTAGTCATCGCCGCCGAGGGACGAAACCCATAGCTGCCGGAGGGGCCCGATCCTCTGCCCGTGCCGTTCTCTCCAACACATGGTCGGCTCGGGAGGTCCTCTGACCCTTCTTCCTCCCTGCCGTATTGTCCGCACATCTGACCTGCCGCCGCCGACATCTCGGTGACCCTCAGGTATAAGTTCTTCGAAAGCGGCGTTGCTCTACTGCCCCAGTTCCCCACGTGTCTGCATGTGCATCTTTTTCTACTCCCATCAGCTCTTCCAAAGCCACCTAAATTTTTAGTATTATCAGAGGTAAAGCTACTTCATGCATTCGAGTCTAGGGCTTTGTTCAAAAAACGAAGAAAGGGGGGAAAGTTGTAGCATGAATCTAGGACTTGATTCAAAGAGGAAATAAAATGGTGAAACTAGTAGAGACCGGATACCCAACCAGTCTCTTGGTTGAAAAGGGAAATAATGGGAAAACGCAGTACAAACTGGATAAGGAACAGATCTATTATTGCTTGAAAAAAGGATAGAAAGTGGCGGCTGGTGGACAAGTCAACAGAGTATGTCCAGGATTAGATTTGCTGCCATCACATAGTAAAAGGTCTCCAGGATTAGATTTGCTGCCCTCACATAGTAAAAGGTCTCAGGATTAGATTTGCTGCCCTCACATAGTAAAAGGTCTCCAGGATTAGATTTGCTGCCCTCACATAGTAAAAGGTCTCCAGGATTAGATTTGCTTCCCTCACATAGTACAATGGCACTCCTGCTGTTTTCCCCAGTATGATAAGTAAGTTGCTCCTTTACGCTGCTGAGTGTCCTGGTGATCCCACGGTCCCATGCCCTTAAACCAACTCTTTAGCTGCTGTTGATTTACTGTGTCTGGTAAATAAGAAATGCCACCATTAAAGTAATCCCATATTTGAGGAATCTCATTGTTGATCGTAATGCTTCTGGTAACATGAAGCATTGCTGACGTTTTAAAATTTCTATTGTCCTTGCGTGATTGCCATGAACATAATTAAGATGCTTCTTTTCATTTTGTATATGTTTCGTATATTCTTATTGACCAGCAACTGTTTACTTTCTATCTTTTTGTGTAGATAGGGATATCCATTTCACCTTGTTGCTATTGTGACCTTTTGGTGAACTGCAGAAAACACTTTTTTGGAATGAGTGTCTTGTGCAGCTCAACTAAAATGTCACGTGGGCAACATCTCTCAATTTTGGTGGAACTACACAAAATGCTGATTGGAGTTTCCAAAATCTCCGTCATGTTCTGCTGGTAAGCTCGTGCAACATTTTATTAGCCTTTGCAAGATGGAGCCGTCACTGTCACCACAATGGCACTTTATTTTAGTGGAACTGCACAAAAGGATAAGAAAATTATAGTTGCACCTTACATGAGCTGGACAGCCAACCTTAATGTTCCTCAATTTTAGTGCAACTACTAAAGAAGAATCTACCAGCTCACAAGAGCAAATACTTATTGCTAGCTGAATGATGCAATCTTTGCTTCATTTCAGGTGAACTACAGAAAAAGGCGCATGAATTGAATCATGGAACTCCAGGCAGACCTCATCCAAGTAGAGCTGGAGGTTGAGTTCAAGGAAGCCGCTATTAAAGCGAAATCATGCTCTCATGTCTCCTTGTTTGTGTTGTGCAAACATGCTGTGCAAACAGGAATACTCAACTACAAATGTTGTGATGGTCAAGAGCATTCGCCAAGTTCTTCGATTGTATGACATGGCTAGCCAAGATGGATTTAATCCCGATATTCACTTTATCAAAAGGCTCTAATGGGTTGGTTCTAAATCTTGCAAGCTAGGAATCGGTGAGATGTGTAGGCATCTTTGTTGTACTTATTATTTGGATCTTATTTGTTGGTTCTGAATCTTGCAAGCTGGGAATCAATGAGATGTGTAGGCATCTTTGTAGTACTTATTATTTGGATCTTATTTGTTGGGTCTGAATCTTGCAAGCTGGAAAACACGGCATGATGATGCAGAGGACAACAACCATAACAAACAGTTCAAACTCGGTAGTATTATCTTTTGTGGAAGTGCGACAAATGTGAATCGTGTGCCCTGAGAATAATAATTCTAATTGTTGTGCCTGTTGATCCTATGGCACTGATAGAACAAGCGAATGCATTGCTTGTTTTAAGTACAAATTTCTATTGAAGCTAATTAAATTCAAGTAAAGTGACCACTAACTCCTGTTATTACAGTACCAATATAGACCCGCTCATGAACCGACGTGTGGCCGAGGGTGCATCTTCTGCCGGGCGTACAGCGGACGAGGGAGGGGTAGTGACTGTTGTCGCCTATACACACTCAGCTTACTGTTGAATCCAGTTCCCCAAGAGCTGAAAAACGAACTGCTGCCGCCGCCTACACACTTGTTCACTCGAAGAGACTCCAATGGCGATCCGAGGGGTGAGCCTGCTGGATATGGACTTCAGCAGGGAGTTCCCCTTTGAGTTTGCCATTTAGTCCTATGGCTGCACCAAGTTGAATTTGATGTACACCAATGATACGGACTCGGTGAAGCTCTGCCTCGCCTCAGTCCTATGGCTGCACCAGGTTCTGGAGCATTCGCCCGTTTCATCGGCAGTGCCGACTGCACCTTCGCTACGGTGGAGAGAAGGAAGAACGCGACGATTCAGCTATCTAGTGCAACAAGCTTGTCGACATCCAGAAGCAATACAAGATCATCAGCAACGGGCAGGAGAAGGACTCTGTGATTGACCTCGCTGAGACCATCATCGACCCCTGATACGCCAACATCAAAGAAGACGACCTGAACACGTGGGAGGTACCTCTGCCTCTAGCCTACATAACCTACGCGCCAAGGGCGCATACGCATGCTACGACATGTACATGCAGATCTTGGACATGAGGGCGTGTCTGCTTCCCGTAACCGACGAGTACACGGACAGCCGCAGCGTCATGATCAAGCGTGCCAGGAAGGTCTAGATGTTGTACTTTATCTGTTTATAAGCACCTTTATCATGTGAGTGTTTCATGCAATAGCCTATGTGTCGTAATTATCTATTTTGTCTGAAATATTTCTTTTAAGAACCCATTAACCTGATTGCTTTTTTAGTGGCAATTTCTTATGTATGTAAACTAGTTCACTTGTCCGTAAAAAAACTAGTTCACTCTGCTGCCGTGCTTTGAATCTCCTTCCTCCCAACATATTCCCCTCCTCAAGTGGACCCAGCAGGTCTCTGAATTTTCTCCCACTTTCTTTTTCGATGTAAACTAAGTTTTCTCCCAGTACTTTCCCCTACAACCAACTCAACTGTCCCACGTCCAGCTTAAAAAATAATAATACCCCACGTACTATTAACTCATCAAATTAAAATGATATTTTATTTCGTAAGTTGAAAGTTCTAACAAAATAATAATAATAATTGTTTATATATAACTTGGCAAGTTAACTCCTAGTGATTGCGTACATAGGCTTGCAAAGATTTTACTAATGTGCAATCATGTGTTTATGTTTTTATAACATTTCTCCGTCTAGCCCAACATGATATTTTCCCCCAGCCCAGCAAATCCGCAGCTTTCAAGAAAAATGCAAATGGGATTTAAATGGGCTGCATAGATGATACATCATTGTTTCACCCCGCCCACCAAATAGACTAAAAAACAAATGGAATGACAGCTGGGTCCACGGCCACAGCCCAGTTTTTTTGTGATTTGCCAAGTAGGTCGCTTTGCCATGCCTGTTGGGCTGCAAATCTTTCAAGACGAGGAGAGCTTTCATTCGGCTGGCCGACAAAATGGCCCATCAGTAAGGAGAAATGGGCTATACATTTTTAAAACACATCAAACCGGCAATTAGTTTCAAATATCTTTTTTTTCATTTCGAGATTTTAAATTACATTATTTTTTATGCATGGAGAATTTGTTGGATTTTATATTGATATAAATTTATTTTTAAATTCGGTTTGAATGTGAGTCGAAATTTCGGGATTTAAAACAGTTCGGACCGCACCGAAATATGCAAAATTTCATATAATTTTTTTAACCGTGGACACAATATGGGCTGTAATGCTAACAAAAAGAATATGTGCTCCAAAAAAACCTTAAGAATTAGCAAATGGGCTGTATCCTGTTTTCCACAGATTTGAGGTTTTCCTAAAAAAGGTTGACACACAAACAGTGATTGTTGGATGGCCATCCAACGACCGTCGTGCTTCTTCAATCTCTGCTCTTCCTGCTCCAGCCGCTCAAACAGGCGCCGGTGGGAATGCCTGCTCCCTCCTCCCCGCGGCCGGCTCTGCTCCCACGCAGGCCTCACCGCCCCACCGTACTCCCATTGCTGGCCTAGCCATCCCTCTACTCACCCACACCTGCTGTTATTCTCCAGCGACGGCAGACGAACCAATAAACCCTCGTACAGTCGTACTCCCCTCCGTGTGGGAAACAACTGCCGAGTCTTCCCTGCCTCCGTGTCGTTCCCTTCATAGGCCTCGCCGTCGTCCACCGCCCTGGTGCTCTCGACACAGCCTGGTCAATGTGGTCAACGACCGACATGCATCTGAAGTGGACTTTACGTGGAGAGGCCGACAGTTGGGTCCACGGCCGCACGCAAGGAAATGCCTCCTTATTACGTGCAAAAAAAGATTCCTCCACCTGACATCAGGGACACACCGAAAGGGCCTCTGTATTTTGTGAAAAAAACGTTACCGCCGCTGACAGCTCGGACCCACCAGCTATATATTCGCACGCAAGGAAGTGCCTCCTTATTACGCACAAAAAATGAATACTCCCCTTGTTAGCTGGGACCTAGTATAGTGGCAGCCTGACTTGTGGGCCTACTAAGTTGACGGGGAGGAGGGCTTTGTCAACTTAGTCAATATGCATGATTCTAGCTCCAGTGACCGTACGATGTCCATCCAACGGCCATAGTGCTTCTTCAACCTCCAGCCAGCCAAACCAGCGCCGGTCGTGACTCGTGCTCCTGCCTCCCATGGCCGGCTGCAATGCGGCGGAGGCCTCACCGCCCCCTACTACTCCCACCGCTGGCCAGGCCATCCCTCTACTCACCCATACCCCCTATTATTCTGCGGCGACGGCAGCCTCACACCGCAGCGAACCAGTGAAGCCTCGTACTCCTCTACGCATGGGCATCCACTGCCGCGTCTTCCCCGGCTCCGTGTCGTCCCCTTCCTAGGCCTCGCCGTCGTCCACCGCCCTGGTGCTCTCAGCGTGGCGTGGTCAACGTGGTCAAGGAACGGCTTCCATCAGACGTGGACTGTATGTGGAGAGGAAAACAGCTGGGTCCACGGCCGCAGCAAGGAAGTGCCTCCTTATTACGTGCAAAATAATTATTCCTCCACCTGACAGCGGGAGCCACCGGACGGGCCACCGTATTTCGCAAAAAAAACATTTCCCCCTGATTGCTGGGACCCACCAGCTACATCTTCGCACGCAAGGAAGTACGTCTGGGCAAAAAAAAACGATTCGCCCCCTGACTGCTGGGACCCGCCAGCTACATCTTTGTAGGCAAGGTAGTGCCTGACAGTCGGCACCCACCTGGTCGAAGCGTACATAGCGTTGTCATTCTGGTCGCGAACGTGTACGTACATACTAGTCGATGTAGAGGCGCGCACGTGTCGTAGTAGAGGCGTGCACGTAGCATTTACACGTACGTACAGCGGCCAGGGTGCAAGAAAGAAAATACGGCCACGTATGTGTACATACGGGTGAGGTCTCAAATGCCTACTTGCGCATACGTACGGCCAGGGCTCGTGTACATGGCTGGGTCGGAACGGAGAAACAGCGTCGTCGTCGTGTTCATGGGGAGGCAACGGAATGCGTCGTGTTCATGGGGAGGCAACGGAATGCGTCGTGTTCATGGGGAGGCAACGGAATGCGTCGTGTTCATCGGAGGGCTTGGACGGAACAGGCGATGGAAACGAGGCCTGGCGTACCGCAGAACGGAGGAAACGGCCTTGTGTTCGACCGGCCACGTTCGAAACGGGATCCTGTTCATCGGGAGGGGTCTGGCGTACCGCAAAACGGAGGAAACGGACCTCCTACGGTCGAAACGGGGGTCCTGTTGATCGGGAGGGGTGTGGCGTACCGCAAAACGGACTCCACGGATACTGTTCATCTCCACCGTCGAATCTTCCCAGCCTCCACGGGCTCCTGTTCATCCAGCCTCCACCGCGCGCTACTCCACCGACTACTGTTCAACCACCCCTCCATCGTCTACTGTTCATCCAGCCCTCCACACCACGGGGTCCTGTTCAATCAACCCTCCACGGGCACCCCTCCACCATCTACTGTTCACCCAGCCCTCCACACCACGGGGTCCTGTTCATCCACCCCTCCACGGGCACCCCTCCACCGTCTACTGTTCATCCAGCCCTCCACCACACCACGGTCCTGTTCATCAAGAGGCAACGCCACCGCTCACTATTCATCCAAACCCCCCTGCAACGCTCACTGTTCATCCCATCGATCGGCTTCAGTTAGCAGCAGTAGCGAAGGAATCGCTCGTTCAGGTTCAGTTAACAGCCATCGATCGATCGCTCAGGTTCAGTAATGCGTAGCCTGCAGTGCAATCGCTCGGGTTCAGTTAGACCCCAACGCCTCGCCCGGGTTCAGTTAGAGCCAACGCCTCGCACACACGCTCATACGTGTACGAGAGAAACGCGCATCGCTCGGCCCCTGACCTCCCATCGTAACCGGGAACTCCCCGAAATTTTCCTCCCCCTCGCTTCTACCATGGTTTTTTCTGTCATGGACGGACCAAAGAATGTCATGCAGCTGCGTCTCCGGCCCGCCCAGGACGAAAAGCCCATTTTCTGTCATGATTTTTTGTCATAGAAGTAGGAACCCACCACATCTACGATGATACCGGGTTTGGTCACAATTATCGTCATAGAAGTGTCATATGTATGACAGAATTTTTTTCCGTTCGGCCCAAAATGTCACGGTGTGTCTTTTTTTTGTAGTGAGAGTTCCCGATGGGGGTGGATGAACAGGACCCCGTGGTCTTGCCTCTGGATGAACAGGACCCTGATCGATCAAGCCGGTTGGGGCTAGATGAACAGGACCCCGTTGAGGGCTGGATGAACAGGACCACCCCGTGGAGGGCAGGATGAACAGTAGATGGTGGAGGGCAGGATGAACAGTAGCCCGTGGAGGGGTGGTTGAACAGGAGCCCGTGGAGAGGGCTGGTTGAACAGTAGCCGGTGGAGTAGCGCATAGTGGAGGCTAGATGAACAGGAGCCCGTGGATGAACAGTCGCAGGTGGAGGCTGGAGGAGGTCGACGGTGGATGAACAGTAGCTCGTGGAGGCTGGAGGGGGTCGACGGTGGAGATGAACAGTATCCCGTGGTGTCCTGTTTTGCGGTACGCCACACCCCTCCCGATGAACAGGACCCCTGTTTCGACCGTAGCGCTCCAACACAAGTCTGTTTCGTCCGTTTTGCGGTACGCCACACCCCTCCCAATGAACATGACCCCCGTTTCGACCGTAGGAGGTCCGTTTCCTCCGTTTTGCGGTACGCCAGACCCCTCCCGATCAACAGGACCCCGTTCCGAACGTAGGAGGTCTGTTTCCTCCGTTGTGCGTTACGCAAGGCCTCGTTTCCATCGCCTGTTCCGTCCAAGCCCTCCCGATGAACACGACCACGCATTCCATTCCGACCCAACTGGTTGGCTCCCACGCGTTCCGTTGCCTCCCGATGAACACGACGCATTCCGTTGCCTCCCCATGAACACGACTCATTCCGTTGCCTCCCCATGAACACGACGCATTCCGTTGCCTCCCCATGAACACGACGACGATGCTGTTTCTCCGTTCCGACCCAACCGTGTACATGAGCCCTGGCCATACATATGCGCGAGGAGGCGTTCGAGACCCCGCCCGTATGTACACATACGTGGCCGTATTTTCTTTCTTGCACCCTGGCCGCTGTACATACGTGTACATGCTACGTGCGCGCCTCTACTACGACATGTGCACACGTCTACTACGACACGTGCGCGCCTCTACATCGACCAGTATGTACGTGCACGTTCGCAACCAGAATGACAACGCTACGTACGCTTCGACCAGGTGGGTCCCGACTGTCAGGCACTTCCTTGCCTGCGAAGATGTAGCTGGTGGGTCCCAGCTGTCAGGGGGCAAATCATTTTTTTGCCCGGACGCACTTCCTTGCGTGCGAAGATGTAGCTGGTGGGTCCCAGCAGTCAGGGGAAACGTTTTTTTCGTGAAATACAGTGGCCCGTCCGATGGGTCCCAGCTGTCAAGTGGAGGAATCATTATTCTTCGTGTAATAAGGAGGCACTTCCTTGCTACGGCCGTGGACCCAGCTGTCAGCCTCTCCACGTACATTCCACGTCCGATGGAAGTCCTTCCTTGACCACGTTGACCACGTCGCGCCGAGAGCACCAGGGCGGTGGACGATGGCGAGGCCTAGGAAGGGGACGACACGGAGGCAGGGAAGACTCGGCAGTTGTTTTCCACGCGGAGTGGAGTACGACTGTACAATGGCTTATTGGTTCGTCTGCCGTCGCCGGAGAATAACAGTAGGTGTGGGTGAGTAGAGGGATGGCTAGGCCGGCGATGGGAGTATGGTCGGGCGGTGAGGCCTGCGCGGCAGCACAGACGGCCATGAGGAGGAGGGAGCAGGCAGTCCCGCTGGTGCTTGTTTGAGCGGCTGGAACAGGAAGAGCAGAGATTGAAGAAGCACGACGGCTGTTGGATGGACATCCAACAGTCAGTGCTTGTGCGTCAACCTTTTCTTAGGATAGCCTCAAATCTGTGGAAAACAGCATACAGCCCATCTGCCATTATTTCTAATAATTTACAGCCCATTTGCTAATTCTTAAGGTTTTTTGGAGCCCATATTCTTTTTGTTAGCATTACAACCCATATTGTGGCAACGGTTAAAAAATTAGACGAAATTTTGCATACTTCAGTACGGTCCGAACTATTTTTAATCCCGAAATTTCGACTCACATTCAAACTAATTTTAAAAATAAATGTATATCAATATAAAATCCAAAAAATTCTCCATGCATAAAAATTAATGTAATTTAAAATCTTGAAATGAAAAAAGATATTTAAAACTAATTGCCGGTTTGGTGTGTTTGAAAAATGCACAACCCATTTCTCATTACTGATGGGCCATTTTCTCGGCCAGCCGAATGAAAGCTCTCCTCGTCTTGAAAGATTTGCAGCCCAACATGCCTGACAAAGCGACTTACTTCGCAAATCACAAAAAAACTGGGTTGTGGCTGTGGACCCAACTGTCAGCCTCTCCACGTACACTACTCTTCCGATGGAAGTCATTCCTTGACCACATTGACCACGCCGCGCGGAGAGCACCACGGCGGTGGACGATGGCGAGGCCTAGGAAGGGGACGATGCGACAGTGGAAGACCGCGCGGAGAGGACTACGAGGGTTCATTGGTTCGGCTGTGGTGTGAGGCTGCCGTAGCCGCAGGGTCTGGCCAGCGGTGGGAATAGTAGGGGGCGGTGAGGCCTCTGCGGCAGCACAGCCGGCCACGGGAGGCAGGAGCACGCAGCACGACAGGCGCTGCTTTGGGCGGCTGGAGCAAGAAGACTAGAGGTTGAAGAAGCACTACGGCCGTTGGATGGACATCGTACGGTCACTGGAGCTAGAATCATTCATATTGACTAAGTTGACAAAGCCCTTCGTCCCCTTCAACTTAGTAGGCCCACAAGTCAGCCTCCCAGCAAGGTGGGTCCCAGCTAGCCAGGGGAGTATTCATTTTTTTGTTCGTAATAAGGAGGCACTTCCGGTGGGCCC